>NC_057812.1:406639907-406804867 GCF_018294505.1 Triticum aestivum
CCACTCGGTAGGATTTTACAAACTTAGGCGAGTACTGGACTGCAACTGAGCCCCCGAGTGAGAGTCTTGCTCACCACTCGGTAGGATTTTACAAACTTAGGCGAGTACTGGACTGCAGCTAAGCCCCCGAGTGAGAGGCTTGCTCACCACTCGGTAGGATTTTACAAATTTAGGCGAGTACTGGACTGTAGCTAAGCCCCCGAGTGAGAGGATTGCTCACCACTCGGTAGGATTTTCTTTCGAACTTAGGCGAAATGGATTCGCGGCTAAGCTCCCGAGTGAGAGGCTTGCTCATCACTCGGTAGGATTTTCTTTCGAACTTAGGCGAAATGGATTCACGGCTAAGCCCACCCACTGGGGGATTTTAGAGGTAAATAAAAACAACAACAATCGCACGAGAAGGTTGTAAAGCTCTTGTCTTTGATGAACAAATTACAAAGGTATTTCTTATTACATTTTATTCGACGAGTGCTTAAGTATAAAAGGGGCGGAGCAGCTCCGCGTTCCAAGCTCGTGGCTCGTCCTTCTTATGCTCGACACTGTAAAGGTGGTATGCTCCATTGTGGAGCACTCTGGTGACAATGAAGGGGCCTTCCCAAGCTGGGGCGAGCTTGTGTGGTTTCTGCTGATCCACTTGAAGAACTATGTCTCCCTCTTGAAAGGCTCGACCCTTCACGTGTCTAGCATGGAATCGACACAAGTCTTGTTGATAAATGGTCGACCGGATCAAGGCCATCTCTCGTTCCTCCTCTAGGAGGTCGACCACGTCTTGCTGAGCTTGTTCTGCTTCATCTTCAGAGAAGATCTCAACTCGTGGTGCACTATGAAGCAAGTCGCTCGGAAGAACAGCTTCAGCTCCATAGACCAATAAGAATGGAGTTCGACCAGTCGACCGATTAGGAGTTGTCCTCAATCCCTAGAGAACTGATGGAAGTTCGTCAACCCAGGCGCCCGTCGCGTGCTTGAGATCTCACATCAGTCGGGGTTTCAGTCCTTTGAGAATCAGGCCATTTGCTCTTTCTGCTTGTCCATTCGACTGAGGATGGGCGACTGAAGCATAGTTGATCCGTGTGCCTTGTGAGGCGCAAAAGGTTCTAAACTCATCAGAATCGAAGTTCGATCCGTTGTCAGTGATGATGTTGTGCGGAACTCCATATCTGAAAATCAACTTTCTGATGAAACTGACAGCAGTACTAGCTTCAAGTTTCTTAATAGGCTTGGCTTCGATCCATTTGGTAAACTTGTCGACTGCTACAAGCACATGGGTGAAGCCGCTCCTACTAGTCCTCAGTGGACCAACCATGTCCAATCCCCAAATAGCAAAGGGCCAGATGAGCGGGGTGGTCTTCAGGGCTGATGCAGGTTTGTGTGACATATTGGAGTAGAACTGGCAGCCCTCACATCTGTCGACTATATCTTTCGCCATTTCATTTGCCCGTGGCCAGTAAAATACAGCTCAGTATGCTTTAGCCACAATGGTCTGAGAGGACGCATGGTGACCACAGGTCCCCGAATGGATGTCGTGGAGGATCACTCGGCCTTCTTCTGGCATTATGCATTTCTGGCTGACCCCAATTGCACATTCTCTGAACAGTTGACCTCTTATTACAGTAAAGGCCTTGGATCGACGGACGATCTGTCGGGCCTCTTCTTCATCCTCTGGGAGCTCTTTCCTCAGGATATATGCAATGTATGGCACAGTCCAGTCGGGAGTGATGACCAACACCTCCATGACTAAGTCGACCACGGCTGGGACCTCGACTTCAGTCGGATCCGTGGCACTCCTAGGCTGCGGGGGCTCTTCAGCGAAGGGATCTTGTTGAACTGAAGGTGCATGAATATGCTCCAAGAACACATTGCTGGGAATAGCTTCTCTCTTGGAGCCTATCTTTGCTAAATCATCTGGTGCTTGATTTTTCAGTCGGGGTACATGATGGAGCTCTAACCCCTCAAACTTATTTTCCAACTTCCTCACCGCGTTGCAGTAACCAGTCATGGCTGGGCTTCTGACGTCCCACTCCTTCATCACTTGATTGACTACCAAATCTGAGTCGCCGTAGACCATGAGGCGACGGACGCCGAGTGAGATGGCCATACACAACCCATACAGGAGTGCTTCATATTATGCTTCATTATTGGAGGAATCAAAGTTAATCTGGAGGACATATTTGAGCTTGTCTCCTCGGGGGGATACCAGAACCACCCCAGCACCAGAACCATTCAGCATCTTGGAACCATCAAAGAACATGGTCCAGTCCTCCGAGTGAACTTGAGTCGGCAGTTGTTGTTCAATCCACTCGGCGAGGAAATCTGCTATTGCCTGGGACTTAATAGCTTTCTTTGCCTCAAACTTGATATCTAAGGGAAGAAGTTCAATCGCCCACTTTGCCACTCGACCAGTTGCATCTCTATTGTTCAGAATCTCTGATAACGGGCCTCGCTGACGACTGTAATGGAGTGATCTGAGAAGTAATGTGCAACCTTCTTTGTGGTCATATAAATCCCATAAACAAGCTTCTGATAATGTGGATATCTTTGCTTTGATGGAGTCAAAACTTCAGAGACATAGTATACTGGGCGCTGAACTTTGTAAGCTTTTCCTTCTTCTTCCCGCTCGACCGTAAGTACTGTACTGATGACTTGTCCAGTGACTGCAATGTAAAGCAGTAAAGGCTCTTTGCTGATTGGAGCAGCAAGCACCGGCTGGGTGGAAAGCAGGGCTTTAAGCTCCGCGAATGCTGCATCAGCTTCAGGAGTCCACTCGAACTTATCTGACTTCTTCATCAGTCGGTAAAGAGGCAGTACCTTTTCATCGAGGCGAGAAATGAATCGACTTAGGGCGGCCAAGCAACCAGTAAGCTTCTGGACATCGTGCACATGCACGGGGTGTTTCATCCGGAGTATGGCACCCACTTTCTCTGGGTTGGCATCGATCCCTCGTTCAGAAACGAGAAAACCGAGTAATTTTCCGCCTGGAACTCCCAATGTGCACTTTGATGGATTAAGCTTGATAACATACCTTCTGAGGTTGGCAAAGGTTTTAGCAAGGTCAGCCAGTAGGTCGGAACCTTTATGTGACTTGACCACAATGTCATCCATGTATGCTTCCACATTTTGACTGATCTGAGTGAGCAAGAACTTCTGAATCATCCGCATGAATGTAGCTCCAGCATTCTTTAAACCGAATGGCATAGTGACATAACAGAAGCACCCAAATGGGGGGATGAAAGCTGTTTTTATCTCATCGGGTCCGTACAGACGGATCTGGTGATACCCGGAATAAGCGTCCAAAAAGGACAAACGCTCACACCCGCAGTCGAGTCGACTATTTGGTCGATGTGAGGGAGAGGAAAGTGATCTTTCGGGCAGGCCCGATTGATATGTTTGAAGTCGATGCACATGCGAAGTGAGTCGTCTTTCTGTGGGGACCATAAAAACATTAGCTAACCACTCGGAGTGGTAAATCTCTCGGATAAACTCAGCTGCTAGAAGCCGAGCCACTTCTTCAATGATTGCCTTCCTCTTCTGCACGGCAGACCGTCGAAGATGTTCTGTGACTGGTTTCACTTTTGGGTCGACTCGCAAACGATGCTCAGCCAGTCCCCTGGGAACACCTGGCATGTCAGAAGGTTTCCATGCAAAGATGTCCCAGTTCTCACGGAGGAACTGGACGAGCGCTTCTTCCTATTTGGAGTCGAGTGTTGTTGAAATGTGAGTCGGAGCAGCATTGGGATCCGTCGAGTGAATGTGAATCCACTTTGTTTTGCCAGATGACTGGAATGCTGAATCCTGGCAGGCTTCTTGGTTCGCAACAAATCACTCGGATCTGCATTTTTTTTGATATTCCTGCAATTCCACTACGGCCATCTGTGCATCGGTGATCTTTGAGCCCTTCTGCAAGCACTCTTCCACCTTCTTCCGACTACCAGTAATGGTGATCACACCTTTGGGACCAGGCATCTTCAATTTGAGGTACATGTAACATGGTCGAGCCATAAAACGTGCATAAGCTGGCCTGCCCAGAATAGCATGATGGGCACTCTAGAAATCCACAACTTCAAATGTCAACTTTTCTTTGTGGTAATTCTTGGAGTCACCGAACACTACATCGAGAGCGATCTGACCGAGTGATGCAGCCTTCTTGCCGGGGATGACTCCAAGGAAACTCATATTGCTTTCACTAAGTCTGGACATCGGAATGCCCATTCCTTTCAATGTCTCTGCATACAGTATATTCAGGCCACTGCCACCATCCATCAGAACCTTAGTCAATCGGGTGCCTTCGACTACTGGGTCGACCACCAACGCTTGCCTCCCAGGGGTGGCTATGTACGCTGGGTGATCGGACTGGTCGAATGTAATGGCAGTCTGGGACCACTTCAAATAACTGGGTGTCACCGGAGCGACCATGTTCGCTTCTCTGTTGATGACTTTCAGTCGACACTTGCTCTCAACGTCAGCGAAAATTATCAGAGTGGAATTTACGTGGGGATAACCGTCATCATCATCCTCTTCCTTGTCCTCAACCTTGTCTCCTTATTTCTCCTTTTGCTTGGGTTGTTTCTCTCGGAATTGCTGGATTAGGAGTCGACACTGTCGAGTGGTATGCTTCGGGTAAATGAAATTACCCTCTTCATCTTTTTTGGTGTGAATGTGGCATGGTAAATCCATCACATCATTTCCATCTTGATCTTTTACTTTCTCGGGGTTCCACGGCCCTTTGGGCTTCCCCTTGAACTTTCCTTGAGTCACGGCTAAGGCTTCACCAGGAGCGGCTGGTTCGGCTTTGCGCTTCTGCTTCCGACTGGAATTTCCTCCTCCGGTTTTATGGGCGACTGTTTTGTGCTTGCCACTCCGGAGTCGGTCTTCTTCTTCACCGTTGGCGTACTTGGTGGCAATTTCCATCATTCGAGTCAGAGTCATATCTCCTGTCCGACCGAATTTCAGATTCAACTCCCGATACTTGACGCCTTCTTTAAAGGCACAAATTGCCTGATGATCAGACACATTCTCCACTGTGTGGTGCAATGTGATCCATCTCTGGATATAATCTCTCAAAGTTTCATTCGGTTTCTGAATGCAACATTGTAATTCTGTCAACCCTGCTGGCTGTTTGCAAGTACCTTCAAATGTTCTGACAAATACTCGGGCAAGATCTTCCCAAGTATAAATGCTACCAGGCGCTAACTGATTCAGCCACGCTCTGGCTGAGCCCTCCAACATCAAAGGAAGGTGCCTCATGGCCACTTCATCATTGCCACCACCGATCTGAACAGCCACTCAGTAATCTTCAAGCCAAGTATCAGGCTTGGACTCTCCAATGAACTTACTCACTCCAGTCGCCAACCTGAAGTTGGGAGGAATCACTGCAGCCCTGATGGCTCTGCTGAAGCACTCTGGACCTGAGACATGCATTCTGCTGCTGGTTGGAAAATCTCTGTCGGGGCCTTCTCTGTGAGCTCTGTTTCTGTCGACCAGACCCTGAACGAGAATAGATCTCGCATCAAAGCCCGGTTCCCTGGGGTCGACTGGAATCCTTCGCCCACCACTGTGAGGGCGTATGTCATCCTATTGCCGAGGCACGTATGATCCACTCCTTGGGGAAGGCGTGGGCACTTGACGATGATTGTCGTGATCGAGTCGGTGATCATACTGCTCATGGCTTCTGTACTAGTCTCGCCGGTCTCCACGTCCTTCACGCCTCTCAGGCGATCTCGGACTGTGAGCCGACTGGACAGTGTCTGCCACCACGGATCTGCTATGGATCCTATTCCGCGACTGAGATACTGCTGTATTCTGCTCTCCCGCCGCACGGAGCAAGGCCTGGATCTGCACCAGACCTCGAGCAGCTTCTGACTGGGAAGGTTGGATTGACTCCGCTATTCGGGCCGTAGCTGCAAGATTCTGGATCGGGGTTCGGCATACCTGAGTCGGAGGCAGAAAAAGTTGGCGTCGACTGGACTCGGGGATACGCTGCCGAGCATGCTCGTCGAGTGCGCGCTAGAGGTTCTCCAGTCGAGTGCGCTCAGCCAAGTTGACTAGGCGCGCCTCCTCCAAGGCCTGAGCCTCAGGGGTTTCTCCAACGATAGGAGTGTGAAGTGCATCCATGTTCCGGCGGTGAAGTTCCTCCCTCCTCCGTGAAGAGAGGGGTTCGGGTCGGTACTCTTCGTGGACACGCGACGGATCACCGCCACCATCGCCTCTGTCCTCACGGGTGAAGCCAGGAGGCCTACATGGTCCATTGACCATCAAAACTTCCACCGCGGGGTCGTTGTTGTCGCACTTGGATGCAGTCTCTATGGAGCCAGTCGAACAGGCCGTAGACAGTTTCGTCGAGCTCGATTGCCGCGACCTGGGGGGTGGCCGATTGGCGAGCCACCGCATGCCTCACCCACCGCTGAAGCCTCGACCGACCGGAACGTTTTCCTCGGCGGGCTGCGGGGAGGGAGGTCGGCACGGGAGCCGACCGATACTGAGTCGACGGCTGCCGAAGGAGGACACCATGGATGCACGTGCAAAAGTGCGTTGCCCCGCGGACGGGGAGTGCCTCGACGTCGAGTGGCGCTTCCTAGAGCCAAGCGGAGTCGTCGGTGATGAATACGAGAGCACCGAGATGGATCTCGTGGCCCTTGGCCAAACCTCTGCCTGAAACCATGTTGATGAAGATCGGAAAAAATCGCAACTTCTCCAACAAGTCGCTAAGACACCTGCCCCACGGTGGGCACCAACTGTCGTGGTTCTAAGTCTGACAGTAGAATGGGGGGTAGGAATGTAGAGGCAAGATCTTAGCTATGGAGGAGTTGTACTCAAGAGTTTTACGAGTTCAGGCCCTTCTCGGAGGAAGTAACAGCCCTACATCTCGGAGCCCGGAGGCGGTCGACTGGATTATATGCGTGTGTGTTATAGAAAGTGCGAACCCCTATCCCTGAGGAGGGGGTGGCTTATATAGAGTTCGCCAGACCCCTCCCGCCCTCAGTTACAAAGGGGTTTAAGGTACATAAAGATGGAGACGTTACTGGTAATGCCTGCAATAAAGATACATAATGACCACTAAAGCTATGACTTAATTCCCAACCGTTGCAGAGTGGAGAGGCTCTAGATCTTCTGGTAGTTGAGTTATTATCTATACGGTCGAGTGTCTTCAGGATTGTCGAGTGGAACATAACTTCATGGTTGAGTGGATGATGATTTTTCTTCGAATGCTCCTGGTACCTTTAGGGATGTCCTTGGGGAGGGTATCTTGAACAGATCCATGACCCTACCCCAGGTAGATAGCTTCGTTAGCGGGCGCGCCCCCCAAGCCCAATCCAAATTGGGAGGGGTCCTCGGCCCCCTTTCCTTCTCTCCCTCTCCCCTTCCTTGCCTCTCCTATTCCAACTAGGGAAGGGGGAATCCTACTCCCACCGGGAGTAGGACTCCCCCCTTGGGTGCGCCTAGGAGGCCGGCCTCTCCCCCTCCTCCACTCCTTTATATATGGGGGAGGGGGCACCCCATAGACACACAAGTTGATCATTGATCTCTTAGCCGTGTGCGGTGCCCCCCTCCACCATAATCCACCTCGGTCATATCGTTGTAGTGCTTAGGCGAAGCCCTGCGCCGGTAGCTTCATCATCACCGTCATCACGCCATCGTGCTGAAGAAGCTCTCCCTTGACACTCTGCAGGATCGTGAGTTCGTGGGACGTCACCGAGTCGAACATGTGCAGATTGCAGAGGTGCCATACTTTCGGTACTAGGATCGGTCGATCGTGAAGACGTACGACTACATCAACCGCGTTGTCATAACGCTTCCGCTTACGGTCTACGAGGGTACGCAGACAACACTCTCCCCTCTTGTTGCTTTGCATCACCCTGATATTGCGTGTGCGTAGGATTTTTTTTGAAATTACTATGTTCCCCAACACAACAAGACCACCAGTTTCAAGAAAAAGGTTTAAGGGAAGAAGGGGAACTTCAAGAATAACGGCAAGCAAGTTGTTGCTCAAGTGAAGAAGCCCAAGTCTGGACCTAAGCCTGAGACTGAGTGCTTCTACGACAAAGGGACTAGTCACTAGAAGCGAAACTGCCCTAAGTATTTGGCGGAGAAGAAGGATGGCAAAGTGAAAGGTATATTTGATATACATGTTATTGATGTGTACCTTACTAATGCTCGCAGAAACACCTGGGCATTTGATACTGGTTCTGTTGCTAATATTTGCAACTCGAAACAGGGGCTACGGATTAAGCGAAGATTGTCTAAGGACGAGGTGATGATGCGCGTGGGAAATGGCTCCAAAGTCGATGTGATCGCCGTCGGTCACCCTGGGCATAAAAACCGAAGACCAAAGACCGAACCCGAAAAGACCGAGACCGAACCCGAAAAGACCGAACTAGAAAAGATCGAATAAAATATGGTTTGCACAAATAGAAGACCGAACTAATTATGGTCTGTTCGGTCTTTGTCTTCAGGACCGAATAGCCCATATAGACCGAATTAAAAAGAGCCCATACGCAAAAGTCAATGCCATGTTTACCTAAGGCCCATCCAGCCAGCCCAATGGTCACACACGACTACACACGAGCACGTCCTCACCTCACGAGTCACAATTGAACCAGCCCAGCCGGCAGCCGATTCACTTGCGTTCCTCTTCTTCTCTCCCACTACAAACCCTAGCCGCCGCTCACCACCCGCCGTTGTGGTCTGCCTGATGCCCCATGAGACGCGAGTCCCCGGCGGCCGGCGCGCAGCGAGGCGCACCACGCGCCCCTGACCGATGAAGTCCGGCGCTCCGAGCCGCGGCCCTGACCAGTGAAGACCGGCGCCCCGCACCGCCATCCCCGACCCCTTGTTGGTCGCTCCACTGCCCGTGACGCGGCCGTCCGCTGCTAGTGCTCCACCTCCCGACTGCCGGTTCAGTAGTTGCAGTCCTCTTCCATGTTGTTTGCCTACTTGCCGCCTACTGACCTCTTTCTGTTCTTCACATTGCAACTAAAGGTAAGCAAGCTGCTCCACCCCTCTATGAACATCCTTGATTCCCATGAAAATAAGCACGGCTGCATGTATTTTGTAGGCAATACATACCCTTGCTTTGTGACAAATGTTAGCACCTAGAGACAACAAGTTGAACTATGTACTGTTCATAACTAGAGGAAGCAAATGAGCTGCACATTGCCCTTGCTTTGTGTTCCATGAAAAATAGTTGTAGTTGCCCTGGATATTATTTACATGGAAGCAAATGTGTTCAAACATTTAGATCTTAGCAAATTATGGCCTTTTAAACTGTTGATGCCGGTTGATCCGATCTCAAATATCCTTCCTATACTGAAATTAATAATGTATGCATGACCTCTTGATAACAGTAATGCCCAGCATAATAGCCATCTAAATATGAATGTCTTATTATGTTTATGTGGCTAGTTCTTTTGCTTTTTATTAATGTCAAATTGTATTACTGCTATCTGCTCTTTGTGCATCTAATAACGAGTAAATTTCTCTTATTTTGGATGTTATCTGTAGCTGAATCTGAATCTGAACATCATGATGAGGAGTTGAATGAGAGAGATTATGCCTATCTAGAGGCAGATGCAGATTCAGGAGCAGCTTCTGTAGTCATTTGGGTTGTTCTGCAGACATGGACCCTCTTATTACTATATGATCTATGTATCAACATTAAATCGGCCTTGCAAATGGAATATTTGTTTTCTATTTATTTCTGCACTTTGGCTTTTGTTCGCGCATTTTAAATCCTGAGTATATAATTCCTATGTACACAATAGTGCATCCGTGCTCGTTTCCTGAAACAAGATATATACATGGTGTATATCATTTGTACAGAACATGTATTTGTAAATCTCTTTGTTATTTCTAGGCATTATTAAGGCAGATCTCAACAAAAGCACAAGATTATGTTCTATTTTCATCATCTTGTAGTAATCTGGAAATTTGTTCTAAGTTATAGCAATTAATCTGGTCTATTTGGTTAGGACCGAAGACCGAACAGTAAAGACCGAAGACCGAATAGTGAATAACCGAAAAGACCGAAATTATTTCGGTATTCAATTATGGAAGACCGAATTCTTAGAAGACCGAAAAGACCGAACCGAACAAACCGAAAAGACCGAATGCCCCGGCTGAGCCGTCGGCACGCTACCTCTACATCTACCTTCGGGGTTAGTTTTAGACCTAAATAATTGTTATTTGGTGCCAGCGTTGAGCATGAACATTATATCCGGATCTTGTTTGATGCAGACGGTTATTCATTTAAATCAGAGAATAATGGTTGGTCTATTTATATGAGTAATATTTTTTATGGTCATGCACCCTTGATGAGTGGTCTATTTTTACTAAATCTTGATAGTAGTGAGACACATGTTCATAGTATTCAAGCCAAAAGATATAAGTTTAATAATGATAGTGCAACTTATTTGTGGCACTGCCGTTTAGGTCATATTGGTGTAAAGCGCATAAAGAAACTCCATGTTGGTGAGATTTTGAAATCACTTGATTATGAATCACTTGATGCTTGCGAACCATGCCTCATGGGCAAGATGACTAAGACTCCGTTCTCCGGAACAATGGAGGGAGCAACAGACTTGTTGGAAATAATATATACTAATGTATGCGGTCCGATGAGTGTTGATGCTCGCGGCGGGTATCGTTATTTTCTTACCTTCATAGATGATTTGAGCAGATATGGGTATATCTACTTGATGAAGCATAAGTCTGAAACATATGAAAAATTCAAAGAATTTCAGAGTGAAGTGGAAAATTATCATAACGAGAAAATAAAGTTTCTACGATCTGATCGTGGAGGAGAATATTTGAGTTACGAATTTGGTCTTCATTTGAAACAATGCGGAATAGTTTCGCAACTCACGCCGCCTGGAACACCAGAGCGTAATGGTGTGTCCAAACGGCGTAACCGCACTTTATTATATATGGTGCAATCTATGATGTCTCTTACTGATTTACCGCTATCGTTTTGGAGTTATCCTTTAGAGAAGGCTGCATTCACGTTAAATATGGCACCATCAAAATCCGTTGAGACGACACCTTATGAACTGTAGTTTGGCAATAAACCTAAGTTGTCGTTTCTTAAAGCTTGGGGCTGCGATGCTTATGTGAAAAAACTTCAACTTGATTAGCTCGAACCCAAATCGGAGAAATGTGTCTTCATAGGATACCCAAAAGAGACTGTTGGGTACACCTTCTATCACAGATTCGAAGGAAAGAAATTCATTGCTAAGAATGGATCCTTTCTAGAGAAGGAGTTTCTCTCGAAAGAAGTAAGCAGGAGGAAAGTAGAACTTGACGAGGTAATTGTACCTACTCCCTTATTGGAAAGTAGTTCATCATAGAAATCAGTTCCAGTGATTCCTACACCAGTAGAGGAAGCAAATGATGATGATCATGAAACTTTTGACCAAGTTACTACTGAACCTCGTAGGTCAACCAGAGTAAGATCCTCACCAGAGTGGTACGGTAATCTTGTTCTGGAGGTCATGTTACCTGACCATGACGAACCTACGAACTATGAGGAAGTGATTATGAGCCCAGATTCCGCAAAATGGCTTGAGGCCATGAAATCTGAGATGGGATCCATGTATGACACAAAGTGTGGACTTTGGTTGACTTGCCCGATCATCGGCAAGCCATAGAGAATAAATGGATCTTCAAGAAGAAGACTACGCTGACGGTAATGTTACTGTCTACAAAGCTCGACTTGTTGCAAAAGGTTTTCGACAAGTTCAAGGAGTTGACTATGATGAGACCTTCTGACCCGTAGCGATGCTTAAGTCCGTCCGGATCATGTTAGCAATTGCCGCATTTTATGATTGTGAAATTTTTCAAATGGATGTCAAAACTGCATTCCTTAATGGATATCTTAAAGAAGAGTTGTATATGATGCAACCAGAAGGTTTTGTCGATCCAAAAGGTGCAAACAAAGTGTGCAAGCTCCAGTGATCCATTTATGGACTGGTGTAAGCCTCTCGGAGTTGGAATATACGCTTTGATAGTGTGATCAAAGCATATGGTTTTATACAGACTTTTGGAGAAGCCCGTATTTACAAGAAAGTGAGTGGGAGCTCTGCAGCATTTCTGATATTATATGTAGACGACATATTGTGGATCGGAAATGATACTGAATTTCTGAATCGTATAAAAGGATACTTGAATAAGAATTTTTCAATGAAAGACCTCGGTGAAGCTGGTTATATATTGGGAATCAAGATCTATAGAGATAGATCAAGACGCTTAATTGGACTTTCACAAAGCACATACCTTGATAAAGTTTTGAAGAAGTTCAAAAAGCTCAAGCAAAGAAAGGGTTCTTGCCTGTGTTACAAGGTGTGAAGTTGAGTCAGACTCAATGTCCGACCACTGCAGAATATAGAGAGAACATGAAAGTCATTCCCTAAGCTTTAGCCATAGGTTCTACCATGTATGCAATGGTGTGTACCAGACCTGATGTGTGCCTTACTATTAGTTTAGCAGGGAGGTACCAAAGTAATCCAGGAGTGGATCACTCGACAGCGGTCAAGAACATCCTGAAATACCTGAAAAGGACTAAGGATATGTTTCTCGTTTATGGAGGTGACAAAGAGCTCATCGTAAACGGTTACATCAATGCAAGCTTTGACACTGATCCGGATGACTCTAAGTCACAAACCGGATACGTATTTTTTATTGAATGGTGGAGCTGTCAGTTGGTGCAGTTCCAAGCAGAGCGTCGTGGCGGGATCTATGTGTGAAGCGGAATACATAGCTGCTTTGGAAGCAGCAAATGAAGGACTCTGGATGAAGGAGTTCATATCCAATCTAGGTGTCATACCTAGTGCATCGGGTCCAATGAAAATCTTTTGTGACAATACTGGTGCAATTTCCTTGGCAAAGGAATCCACATTTCACAAGAGAACCAAGCACATCAAGAGACGCTTCAATTCCATCTGCGATCAAGTCAAGGAGGGAGACATAGAGATTTTCAAGATACATATGGATCTGAATGTTGCAGACCCGTTGACTAAGCCTCTCTCACGAGCAAAACATGATCAGCACCAAGACTCCATGGGTGTTAGAATCATTACAATGTAATCTAGATTATTGACTCTAGTGCAAGTGGGAGACTGAAGGAAATATGCCCTAGAGGCAATAATAAAGTTGTTATTTATATTTCCTTATATCATGATAAATGTTTATTATTCATGCTAGAATCGTATTAACCGGAAACTTAGTACATGTGTGAATACATAGACAAACAGAGTGTCACTAGTATTCCTCTACTTGACTAGCTCGTTAATCAAAGATGGTTAAGTTTCCTAGCCATGGAGAAAGAGTTGTCACTTGATTAACGGGATCACATCCTTAGGGAATCATGTGATTGACTTGACCGATCCATTAGCTTAGCACGATGATCGTTTAGTTTGTTGCTATTGCTTTTCCCATAACTTATACATGTTCCTATGACTATGAGATCATGCAACTCCCGAATATCGGAGGAACACTTAATGTGCTATCAAACGTCACAACGTAACTGGGTGACTATAGAGATGCCATACAGGTGTCTCCGATGGTGTTTGTTGAGTTGGCATAGATCGAGATTAGGATTTGTCACTCTGAGTATCGGAGAGGTATCTCTGGGCCCTCTCGGTAATGCACATCACTATAAGCCTTGCAAGCAATGTAACTAATGAGTTAGTTACACGATGATGCATTACAGAACGAGTAAAGAGACTTGCCAGTAACGAGATTGAACTAGGTATTGAGATACCGACGATCGAATCTCGGGCAAGTAACATACCGATGACAAAGGGAACAACGTATGTTCTTATGCGGTTTGACCGATAAAGATCTTCTTAGAATATGTAGGAACCAATATGAGCATCCAGGTTCCGCTATTGGTTATTGACCGGAGATGAATCTCGGTCGTGTCAACATAGTTCTCGAACCCGTAGGGTCCGCACGCTTAACGTTCGGTGATGATAGGTATTATGAGTTTATGTGTTTTGATGTACCGAAGGTAGTTCGGAGTCCCAAATATGATCACGGACACGACGAGGAGTCTCAAAATGGTCGAGACATAAAGATCGATATATTGGATGGCTATGTTTGGACATCGAAATGTTTCCAGGTGAGTTCGGCCAATTACCGGAGTGCCGGGGGGGTTACCGGAACCCCCCGGGGAGTGTATGTAGCGACCCGACCCGAATGGATCAAGTCTCTGTGCTTAAGTGTCATCCCTGGATCGGTATGCTGACACACATAGTACTCGAGGATTTATAACAGAGGTAAATCACATGTAAAAGTAACATAAATACTATTACCTCAATCCAAAATAGCGAAAGTAACAAGGTTGTGGATTCCCATCAACACCAATGGCAAAGTTGAGTGTAGAAATCGTAACCCTAATGTATCACTTACTCGTCGTAAGATATCCTGCAACATGAGACGTTGCAGCCACAAAGGGTCAGTACATTGAATGTACTGGCAAATTCACACCATAGAGAATGATGAACAATGGCTAACACTACATGCATATTTGGCTGGTGGAAAAGCTCTACGGTTATAAGGTTTTTGCAAAAAGCCAATTTTTCCCTACTGCAAAGGAATAAATTTTATTTAACTATCATGGTGGTTGTTGAACATTGAGAATGGTTGACAACATTCTCAATCCCAATTAAGTAACATCATTAAACCCAACAAAATTAATTTAAAGTAACATGATGAGATTCACATGATAATCCAAGTACTAGATACTCAAGATGTCCATAACCGGGGACACGGCTAACCATAATTTGTTTATTACACTCTGCAGAGGTTTGCGCACTTTTCCCCATAAGACTCGATCGCCTCCGTTGGATTTCTCGCACTACATGGTGTTTGAGAAACGGATGACCGAGACATAGTCTTTCAGAAGCGTTTGCATCTTACGATGGGTAGACCGTACCACCTACAACCCCTACATCTGTTAGTCTACCACTATAAGAGTTCACACAACTTAGTCAACTATGCTAGAGCCCATAATAGCTTGTGGCTGCACACGGAAGTTTCTAGCATGAATAATCTCATGATCCCTTTGAGCCTGGGTGGCGGTCCATAAAAAAACAGGCAATCCTGGTCTACCCAGGTGCCTAGACAGGCAATCCTAGAATAACCAGGTGCCTCAATCCACCCAGAAGTGTGTTTAAGCTGCCACCTTAAGTAAACCATTAACTAACAACCTCACATCTGTCATGAATACTCTCAAAACCTAATCCACGTCTACGAGCATAGCATGGCACTATAAGCATAACGTAACAGTAACTCCCAAGGGTTTGGTAATAAACAGGTAATAGGTTCTACCTCATCATCTATTTCCCAGCCCACATGTTAATGACATCCTAACCATGCAGCGTTTGAGGTTTGGAACTAATGCATAAAAACTAGGTGACAAAAGGGATATGATCAAAGTGTGAACTTGCCTGCAATGTTGATGAAGATGATTCGCACTCAAAATCTTGATAGTTCTACTCGTCACACTCCGGTCAATCTATCGTAAGCAAGAAATGGTAACCACACATAAGCAATCACTCAAAAGGTCGGGAAGAACGAAGAAAACAATTCGGAAAACATCAAAACCAAGCAAATAACTCTTGCAATATAAAACAATTTCTAACAGTACCAAAATTATGTGAATTTTGCCTTATTAGAATGTTTAGGTCAAGAGCTTCGGTTTGCAAAAAGAATCAACTCAAACGGAGCTACGAAACTCAAGTTATGAACAAACGAAGTTTGAATTCAAATCTGATCTAATTCAAATTTTAAACTTTTCAAAAACATGTTTGAGTTGGATTAATGGATAGAGGAGATCATAACAAAGACGTGGGCGTTGGTTTCGTTGGATTTGGATAAACGGGTAAAAAGTTATAGTCATTTGAAAATTCAGGGACTAATCTATAAAGAAAATCCTCACATATAGGTCCCTGGCCGAAATAATAAAAAAGGGAAAAATCTATCGAGCGAACGCTCGCTACAGAACCTAAACCGACGAAAACCGTTCGCTAAGGAGATCTAAACAGTGAACGTTCGCAAAAACTAGAAAAAAACGGGTTCTTAAGCAAAACCGAAGAAAACCTAAACCTAAAAGAAAACCGGCGAACCGGGGGCGGTTTTATACCGGTTCGGGGCGGTTCTTTGGTGAAAAACCGGAGACTCTCTGGCGAGGTTGCGGACTCCGGCGAGCTTCGGCGTCGGCGGATCTGGCGCGGCAGCGAGGCGGCGAGGGCGGAGGCTACACGGGGAGCGGCGGTGCGGCGCAGCAAGGCGGCGAGGCGCAGCTGCGGCGTCGCGGCAGAGGCGGCAAAGCAGTAGCAGCTAGCGACGGCGGCGGCGATGTGCGTAGGCGGCGCGGGCAGCCAGCAGCGGCGGGAGGCGGCGGTTGCGGGGAGAGGAGAGAGAGAGAGGAGGTCCGGGGCGGCGCTTTTATGAGGAGGGGCGACGGGTGGCGTGGAGGAGGGGTCGGGCGGCGCGGAGTCCTGGCGAGGCGCGGGCGCGGCGGTGTGCTTGCTCGGGAGACCCTCCCGAGCTCGGGGACAACGCGCTGGGCCGGCTGGGCCGTGGCCTGGCGAACTGGGTCGGCCCGGTCCGGTCGGTCCGAAGGTTTTTTTTTAAACATTTTTTCCAGACAATCAAAATAAAAGAACGAAATAATTGAAAATATTATATAGGCATATAATATATCAAAATTTTCAGAAAAAGATTTTCTACACGGTGAACATTTTTATAACTTCAAATAAAATCCACACAAATTCAGATAAATCAAAGAGTGCTACTGGTCTATTAAAATCCAACAAAAATCATTTTTAAAATACCAAAATAATTTCAAATTAATTTTTCTCCAATTTTCTATTGTAGGGAATCATGTTACCCTAATTTCCATATATTTTATTTTTGGAGAAAAATAATTTGATTAAAACTCAAATAACTCCAAATTGAAAATAAAATCAAAAGAACTTTAAATTTGATCCTTGAAACTCCCAACTCATATTTCATAATTTGAAGAAGTCATTTTATCTTCTCTCGTGAAAATCATTGAGTTGCTTAAAGTTTCTGAATTTGAAAATAGTCCCAAATGAAATTCAAATATTTTTCAAATACCCTTTCCATTTAATTAAATGGAAGAAGTCATATCATCTTCACTCAAGGGTTTTGTATTTGAAAAGAATTTGAATTTACGAAGATCACAAATGCAAAAATGAAAGTTTGGGAAAGTCCTTTTATTCCCTCTCATTTAACTTTCAAAAAGTTTCGAATTTCACCCACTTTCAGACAATCAATCAAACAATCAATCAAATCTATCTATTTATTATAACATTCCAAAATTTAGAATTTTGGATGTTACAAACCTACCACCCTTAAAATGAATCTCGTCCTCGAGATTCGGAGAAGCTAGAAAGAAATAGGTTAGGTTCGGGGTCTTCTCAAAATCCATCGATCGTCTCCGTGGTCTCGGGTGCTACCACCCTTAGAAACGTTGTTACGGTCCCATCAATACTCATATACTCCATCCTTTTTTTGACAGGGCTGGTCTTCTCAGATTTTTAGTATAATTCCTTTCTCTGGGCTCTTCCGGTAACGGCATAACGTTTTCCTCAATTCTTCTGTACTTTCATCTTGGTAAGGTTATTCCGAGACTGGGTCTTCTTAGCTGACGGGTCTGGTGCCAGTACTAAACAACTAATCGATATCTCATGGTGGTCAACAATTTATGGTTTCTCCTGCAGGAAATGGGTCTGGGTTGATCCTCACCGTATAACCTACGGTTGGCAAAAAGTTGCCGTGTACAAGGGAAAAATTCTTATACCATTCTAAGGTTTAACAAGGTTTAATATCGTCGTCTCTCTACTATAGGAAAGTCACTCAGATTTACCATCCCACATAGCAAGGCGAATAATAAGAGTAAGTCGGTATGGTGATCAATCCATCCCGCACCCAAATCATTACCTTGTATACGATTTAGCGAATCTCGCATTCTAACACTCGGTCATCCTCACAAGCATTGCAGAATTTCTCTTGTCGACGAACTGGGTTCGGATAATTCCATGTATTCTGCAAGCCAAACAAACATCTATCGTTCCTTCACAACTCTCAGGTTTTGCGTAAACTCCTATAAAATCGTCGGTTGATAAAGTCATAACTCTTTCCAGGGTTTTTCCTTCAGCAAGAGTGTACTTGCTTCTTGGCAGGTCCTGGGGCCTGTGGGTTATGGCCCATCTCATCACTTGTGATCCTTGAACTCATCCTCGGGGCAACTGATCATTATTCCAACATCCAACTTCCTAGCATCCTTGAAATTCATCCAATTGTACTATCTCTTTTCCTTCTATTGGCACCAAACCCAAGACGTGAGTACTCAGACTCATCATGGAATTTCCATTGATCCATATTTCCAACATCATACCTCCTTTATATCCAATAGTAATTCATCTCTTCATCCTCATGGGATATCCCACATACCGAAATAAAACTTATACTTATGAAATCCATATTCTACTTCGTGGAACATCATTTTCCTTTCCAGGGTCAAGTGTCCTTACAGGGGAATATTAGCCATCTCTGCATGGAACTTCTTCAACTGGGAAACGTGAAACACATCATGAACTCCTGACAGTCCTTCGGATGACTCCAACTTGTTGGCCACTTCTCCCATATGCTCCAAAACTCGGTATGGTCCTACAAATCTTGGGGCTAACTTTCCCTTAACTCCAAATCGTTTAACTCCTCGCAGAGGGGCACACGAAGACATGCTCTGTCTCCAACTTCATAGACTACCTCCTTGCGTTTTTAAGTCTGCATATCTCTTCTGCCTGGACTGAGCTACCTTCAATCTATATCGAATCAACTTAACATTCTCTTCTGACTCCTTGATCACATTTGGTCCAAACAACTGTCGGTCTCCAACTTCATCCCACACACTCTTGGGGTATCACACATATCGAGACAAAACTCGTATTCATTTTGTCCAAAATCCACTCAGTGGAGTATCCTTATCTTTTCCAGGGGTCAAGGGTTCTTACAGGGTACTACCACCCTTAAAATGCACAAATCTTACATAGACCATATTTCTCATATCCTCAAAATGGCCAAAATTCTTCCTCATAGAGTAACAACTCATAAGATCCATATCAGTACCAACGATGCTAACTTTATTCATTCTCAAGTGATTACAATCTCTCGCTTTTCCATTACATGTCTCAACTCAACACCTCAATATAAAAGAAAATGTTCTCACTTCTACTACTCCATTTCTTTTGTTGCAAACTCAACTATCTAGTACAAGTTTCCTTCTCCTTAGGGCATTCTCTGCAAAAGTGCCCGGCTCTATTACAACGAAAACAATTTGCTTCTGACAAGTCTCGAGGTTTCCTTTTTGGGCAACTGTTTAGGTAATGCCCTGACTCCTTGCACCTGTAATAGGTGATATGACTCAGGTCCTTCCTGGAATCCAATCTGCTTCTCTTCCTGGACTTTTCCATTCCAATCAGGGCTTCTATTTCCTGTGGGTCATATTCTACTTCCTCTGTCGAGAATTCTACTAGATCCCCATTCAAACAATTTTGGGAGATGTGTCCTTCTTCTCCACATGTCGGGTGGTAGGTGCGACATATGCCAACGGGTGGCTTATCATTGTGAGAGCCAGTAAGACGTCGCCGATGCCTGGAAACGGGATGAGGCGAAGGCATGCACGCCGGCGAATCTTACCCAGCTTCGGGGCTCTCCATGGAGATAACACCCCTACTGCTGCTCTGCGGGGTCTCCGCATGATCACTAGATGGACAAGTAGCTACATAATGCTCCTTGAGCTGTTTGGTGGGAGGAGGAAGAAGGGCACGACTAGCTTGCTTCTTCTCCTTGTGTGGTGTCTAAAACTAGCTGGGGGTCCACCCTTTGCATGGGTGTCCTGGGGGGTTTATATAGGCCTACCTCCCGGGGGTACAATGGTAATCCGGCTAGGCGTGGGGCCCAGCCGTCTGTGTCTTTGCTCTCCGGCTTCTGCGCCGGCTGGTGGGGCCCGCCGGCTGGTGGGTCCCGCCGGCTGCTGGCTCCCTGGTCGACAGACAGGCCCCACTGTCCAGGGCCTTGTCGGTGGCTGGTTACTGTTGCTCAATCTTGGTGATGAGGGCTTCGCCGAGGTAAGCATGGCTACAGTGCTGCCGTCCGGCGGGTGGCCACTATAGCCTCACCGCGTCTTGTCTCCTTAATGGGGCGTCTCCTTCGAGGGGGTGGCAAGCCGGCTGGAGAGAGCCGGCTCCGTCTCGGGCCGACTGTGGGAGGCCAGGCCGCCTTCAGGTGTCTCTCTGCCTGGAGGGGCCCATCGCCCGTGGGCCGTACTGGTAACCCATCGTGGATGACATCAGGGTCAGTGTGGCAACAATGCCGCGCCGAACGGGTCATGGCCACCCGTACGGTGCACTGTGCCAGGCGCGCTCCGGGATTCGGGGGTGGCAGGCTTCACTGTAGCCACGCCCCGTCTCATCGCCGCTAGGTGGATGCAAACTTTGAGGGTACGGTCTTGACCGCTTTATGGGAGCCGGCTTTTTGGAGTCGGCCTCCTCGCGGCCGACTTCTCGAAGTCGGCCCTCCCATGGCTTTCTTCATGAGGGCTAAAGTCGGGCCGCCTTCCAATAGCCGGCCTGGGAGACAGCCGGCCAGGGGAAGGCAGCCCTATGTCTTGGATTCTTGAGAGCCGTATCGGCTCATAATTTTTTCAGAAGGGCCAGGGGAAGCCGGCTAGGCTACCCATGGCTATTTACTCTGACAGTAGTCCCCGAAGCTGATCGAGCTTCGAGGCGGACAAAGGGACGAGAAGCTTGGTCAGCTTCCTACCCTGAAGAGCCGACTTTGCTGGTGTATGTCGATTTCAGAGAGCTCCGTTTCTCGTAGGCGGGAACGCGGGCCACGTGGCGAGGAGATCTTGCCAACGCACATGCGCGATGGGACGCCGCCGCAGGCCCGGGCCCGCCACTCGCAGGCCTCGGTCCGAGCGCGGATCTTCCGCGGCCCACATGGGCCGCTCGCCTTCCTGCGGCGGTTTTATTCCGCCATCAAGGCACAGTAATCGCGGGACGTGGGGGAGTGGGCGCAGTTGATCCCCACGTTCCCCCACGCCGCGCCTCCTCGGCTCCGCCGCGCGGTCCATAAGTAGTAGGAGGAGGGGGAGCGGCAGAGGCTGACGCGCTCTCCCTCACTCCGCCCCCTTCTCGCCCTCCTTCTTCTTCTCTTCCCCGCAGCAGCTCTTTGCCGCGCCGTTCCGCCGCCGCGTCGTCTTGCTTCTCGCCGCGCTGCCCCATGGTGCTGTCAAGGTCGTGGGATGGCTCCAACGTCCATGAGGACCACGTCGCATTCCTCCGGCAGACGCGACGCCTGCCCGGCGAGAACTTCGTTCGGGTTCGTCTAGCGCCAGAGAAGGAGATTTCGCCGGCACCGGAGGAAGGCGAGCGGGTGATCTTCCGCTCACACTGCCTGCGCGGCTTCGGCCTTCCGGTGAGCGGGTTCCTCCGGGCCTTCCTCGAATTCTACAACCTCCAGCCGCATCACCTCACGCCCAACGCGGTGATGCTGCTGTCGGCCTTCGTCACACTGTGCGAGGGCTTCCTTGGGGTCCTCCCCACGCTCGAGTTCTGGGCGGAATTCTTCCAGAGCAAACTCGGCACCGTCGTCGCTGGCGTGCCCGCCCCCTGCGAAGCCTTCATCGCCATGAGGCGGGCGAGCGAGAACAATCCGTTCCCGTCCATCCCCCTGATCCAGTCGGTGAAGATCTGGCAGAAGTCGTACTTCTACGTGAACAACATCGCCCAGCAAGGAGACCACGTCAACCTGCCGGCTTACGTAGCCGGCCCGCCGGCTGGGAGGCAGCCCTCATGGAGTTTCCGGTTCAGGTCACTGTCTCAGGTCGGGAACGCTGCCGTCTCCCGGCTTCGGGTGATGATCCAGTCGGAAGGCCTGAGCGGGGCCGACTTGGTGGCCGCCTTCGTGGAGCGCCGGATACTTCCTCTCCAAAGCCAGCCCCACATGATGTGTCAGATGAGCGGCCGCTTCGACCCAATCCGGCTGAGCACCAGGGAGATGCCTCATGCGAAGGTGTCGTACATGGTAAATTATATCTCCAATTGCAAGCTCGCCGAGGACTGACGATACGGCAAGGTGCCGTATTCTCGCGCCAACCCTCCGCCCGTGGTAAGCTTTCCTCTCTTTCTTCTTTTTGTTGGTAGCCGGCTTTATGATGGCCGGCTTCTGATCGGTTGGTTCTTCTTAGCAGAACCCCCTTCTTCCGCCGACGACCGGGGCAGCAGGGATAGAACGCCAGTACGTCCCCGACCGCACGGTGGACGACATCGACGACCCGGATTTGGGGGCGGCCGCCATGGAAGACGCTGTCGTGGGGGACGACGCTGAGCCCGGAGGCACAAGGCTTACCGCCAGCTTCGAGGACTGGCCGGATGATGCCGAAGCCGAAGTCGCCCCGCATCGCTAGCCGGCGGCCGACCATCAGGGCGTGGGCTCGTCCACCCCGCCGGCTGCCAGCGGCGGCGCACAGAAGTGTCGGGCCGCATCAATCCTCTTTGGCAGTCGGCCGAAGAAGTCCAAAGCCTCCACCGCGGCGATCAAACGAGATGAGGCGGCCGCGAAAGCGGCCCGCTTCCGCAAGGCGGTGAAGCAGCCTCAGGCGGTCTCAACGTAAGTTGTCGATTGCCTGGTCGCATGCTTTTCATCGTTCTCTCTTGTTCGAACATTCTTCCTAACCTTTTCCCGCTCGCTAGACAGGGCGCCGCTTTCCCTTGAGTGGGGTCCGGGCGGCTCCGTACTTGGGCCGACTGGAGGGTCTTCGGGCTCCCGCCGCGTGGACCCCCGTGCCGACCTCAGGAAGGCCATGGAGCGGAACGCCCGTGAGGCGCGGGAGGAGCGTGAGGCGGCGGAAAAAGCGGCCGCCCAGGCGGCGAGGGAGCAGGCCGACGTGGCAGCCAAGGCCCAGGCGGAGGCGGCGACCGCGGAAACGGAGGCAGGGGGTTCACGTAACCAGCCTCCGCTGCTCGCCATTCCCCTCCGAGCCGTGGCCCCTGACACCCCATTGCCCCTGGCGGAGGAAATCGTCCAAGACCCGCCGCTGATGGAGAGGAGGGAGGACCTCGTGGTCTTCGGGGGGAGAGCGCCGCCGGCAGCGCCAACCGGAGCGGGCCAAGGCGGCCAATCGTCAGCGGCGCCAAAGGAGCCAGCCGGGGGTGAGCCGGAGGACGGAGCCGGCTTCGAGGTGCAGCCGGTGACGCGTCGGTGCACAGGGGGAGGCGCCGCTCCGCCGGAGTCGCGCCGAGTTGCGGGCGCCGGCCAGTCGGCGGAGGCTCTGGAGGCGGCCAACACCACCACGTCCGAGTGGACTCCCAGCGGGGGGACTGGCGAGCTGAATGTGGCGGCTCAAGAGGTCCAGAGCCGGCTTCAAGCTCAGGCCGCCCTGCTGCAGTAGTACACCCAGGAGTTCCTGTCGACGCGGGCTGCCATCCGGGTGAGTCTTTCATTCTTGGCCGCTTTGGTCTCTTGATTTCTTCCGTGGGGGCACGTCAGCGCACCCACTGGGTGTAGTCCCTGAGATTCGGGCCGACTGCTGAGCAATCGGGTCGGATCTTTCTTGACGACTACCTTATTTTTGCTTCCTGTCTGAACTTCTAGGAATATCATAATTCCCGTGCTGCGGCCTTCAACTCCCAGGCTCAGGAGTTGGGTCGTAAGACCGACGACCTGGCCAACAGCCGAAGTAAGTGCTTGATCTTGTCTGTCTCCTGTGGGGGCGCGTTAGCGCACCCACTGGGTGTACTCCCCGAGATTCGGGCCGACTGCTGAGCAGTCGGGTCGGATCTTCCTTGACGACTTTTTCCTTATTGGGTTTTGTTTTGTCTTTCATGCTTTCAGGGGCCAACACTGACTTGAGGAGGGAGCTCGGCGAAGCGCAGGCCGCCCTTCGTACCAAGGATGCTGAGTACGCCGCCTTGGTTCAGGAGTGTGACCACCTGGCCAAGAAGCTGGCTGACCAAGAGGAGAGCCACAAGGCGGCCCTGCAGAAAGCGCAGGATAGCGAGGCCGCCCTGAAGGCAGAGTTTGAGACCGAGGCGGCGAGCTGGGCTGAGACCCGGCGAGCGCTGGATGAAGGCTTCGGCCGCATCGAGGACTTGATCGATGGTAAACCGCCTTCCTCGCTCCTCTCCTGCCCCTTGCCGCCTGGTTTTTGGCCTGACTTGTGCTGCTGCCTATTTTCTTGTGCAGACTACTTTCCCGGCTACTCCGCCTTCGCCGCCCAAACCATCGAGGCCCATCGCGAGGCACGCTGTCAGGCGGGGGTCAACATCGTGCCGGACATGAATCGGACGCTTGAGGAGCAGCTCTTGGCTGCCCAAGCGCGGCTGCAGCCGGCTCACCGGATGCTTCGCCAGCTCCAACGTGCCGGGACGCAGGTGTTGGCCGCCCTCTGGCCCGGCGAGACGATCCCCCGCACCCCAAGCTGGACTGCCGACTGGCTGGAGATCGCAGTCGGTCGCTTTGAAGCTTGGAAGGCATCGGCGGCCCGTCTTGGAGCCAGGCGGGCGTTGGAGTTCATTCGAGCTTGGTACCCAGGGCTGAACCTGGACCAGCTGCGCACTTGGCGGCTGGAGACCGACGCGGAGCTGGAGGAGGTGCGGCCGGCTATCGCCCAGCGTGCTTTGACGATCGCCGAGTGCACCGACATCAGTGTTTTTGCCCCTGAAATCAATGATGACGGCGTTGCCCAGCCGGAGGAGTGGTTCGGGCTGAACCCGATGGTGGGCGAGGACTCGGCGGAGGAGATCGCCTCCAGCGACGAGGGCGAGGATAACGAAGAAGAGGACGGTGAAGACGTCGAGCCGGCTAGTGGAACAACCGTCCGGCCTCAGGCTGACCGTGCCTCCAGCAACGAGGCGCGTGGAAGCGCGCCATCTGCGGGAGGCGGTGATCAAGCCGAGGTTCACCAGCCGGCCACTCCTTCAGCCGGCACAACCGTCTCCACCGACCAGCCCGGCTCGTCGGGCGCTCCGCCATCTTGACCCGCCGTCCTTATTTTTCCTGCTTGTTGCCTTTTGAACAATCTTTATTAAGCTTTCGCAGTTCCACCCACTGGGGGTGTATCCAAACTATGTTGAATGCTGGCCTCTTGGAGGTCTTCTATGTAAATATTATTATGTGCATGTTTGGTTTCCATTCGCGTATGCTTTTTATCCTTAGGCTTTTCCCTTTGTCGCCTTCCCTCTTTGGGGAGGCAAGTACTCGAGCTTTCTTGGATTGAAGTGAAGTGAATGAAAACCGGCCGGCCGGCTACTTTGGTAGTCGGTCGGTGGTAGGCGGCAAACCGGCTTTCGTTATATTAGTCCGTTGGTCCCTGGCCATTTTTCGTGTGGGCATCCTTTCCTGCTTTTGACTCTTGCCAGCCGGACAGCCGGTTCTTCGAACTGTGACATTGGCAAGAGCTAAGCTTGGGTGTCGGCACACTACTTGTCTAACCGCGGGTAGGACTTCTAATATAACTCCAGTCGGCCAGTCTCCGGGCCGACTAGTCGAACCCGGTGCCGGACGGAACAAGTAAATGAAATGACAAGGTCATAAGCAGATACTTTTCATTCATAGATAAAAGATGGCAGTCCCCGAGCCCTCCTCGGGGGGCCTATCGTCTCGTATTTAGTACAAAAGTTAGCGTGATACATACTGCATTTCAACTGTAAAATCTTTGAAGGAGGTTGGCGTTCCATGGTCATTCCGACTCCTTGTCGGAGTCGTCTCTCTTGCGTGCGTTGGGCTTCTGCGCGTCGATTAGGTAGTAGGAGTCGTTGCCTAGAGCTCTGCTGATGACGAAGGGGCCCTCCCAAGGGGCCGGGAGCTTGTGCTGGCCGGCTGTTCGCTGGATCAGCCGGAGCACAAGATCGCCCTCTTGGAAAGATCTTGGCCTGACCTTCCGACTGTGTTAGCGGCACAAACCCTGCTGGTAAATGGCAGACCAACTGAGGGCTAACAGCCGGCCTTCTTCCAGTAGGTCGACACCGTCTTCTCGTGCTTCCTTGGCCTCCGCCTCCGTGTACATGGTTACCTGGGGCGAGTCGAACTCGAGGTCGGTTGGGATGATCGCCTCGGCACCGTACACGAGGAAGAAAGGAGTGAAGCCGGTTGACTTGTTTGGGGTAGTGCGCAGACTCCAGAGGACAGCCGGCAGCTCATCGAGCCAACAGCCGGTTGAACGCTCCAGTGGTACGACCAGTCGGGGCTTGATGCCGGAGAGGATGAGGCCGTTGGCTCGCTCGACCTGGCCATTTGACTGCGGGTGGGCGACGGACGCTAAGTCCAGCCGGATACCTTGGGCTGCGCAGAAACGTGCCAAGGCTCCTTTGGCAAAATTCATGCCATTGTCGGTGATGATGCTGTGTGGAATGCCGTACCGAGTTGTTATGTCTGCGATGAATGTCACAGCAGTCGGCCCATTCAGCTTCTTGATCGGCTTTGCCTCAATCCACTTGGTGAATTTGTCCACGACGACGAGCAAATGCGTCATGCCGCCGCGCGCCGTCTTGAATGGGCCCACCATGTCCAGTCCCCAAACGGCGAAGGGCCAGGTGAGGGGAATGGTCTTGAGTGCCGAAGCCGGCATGTGTTGCTTGGAGCTGAAGAGTTGGCACCCTTTGCAATATTTAACTAACTCCTTGGCATCATCCAAAGCGGTCGTCCGAAAGAAACCATGGCGGAAGGCTTTGGCGACGAGTGATCTTGAGGCCGCATGGTGGCCGCATTCTCCTTGGTGGATGTCTCTGAGGATTACAATGCCCTTCTCTTGCTCGACGCATCGCTGGAGGACTCTAGTGACACTGCGCTTGACGAGTTCTCTGTTGACGATTGTGTATGCTCTGGCTCGACGTTGGACTTGTCTTGCCTCTGTTTCGTCAGCCGGCAGATCTTGGTTTACTAGGAAGTTGAGGATGGACTGAGCCCATGACGGAGCCGCGACTTCTCCTACTGCCAATGTGGCTACTGCCACCAGGGTGGGCGGGCTGGGTGGTGAAATGCTGGAGTCGGCCGCCGGCTGTTGTGCTGGTGCAGTCCCCGGGCCGGCTACTACAGTCCCTGAGCCGGGTGTGGCAGTCCCCGAGCCGGTTGCCGAAGTCCCCGGGCCGACTACTGAAGTCCCAGGGTCGCCTGCTTGGTTCTTCGAGCCAGACCCGGCCGCGTCGGGGTCAGGCGGTACGAAGATGGAATCGGACTCTAGAGACGGCTTGATGGACAGCTTGAGGAGGCGTTGTAGAGCGACGCCGGTTGGTATTGCTTGCCGAGTGGAGCCTATTCGAGCCAGAGCGTCAGCTGGCTCGCTGTCGGCTCGCGGTACGTGGAGGAATTCACATCCTTCAAAATACCCGCTGATCTGCTGAACGAGGAAGCGGTAGCTTGCCATATTTGTGTCCTTGGCATCCTAGTCGCCGGATGATTGCTGGACCACTAAGTCCGAGTCGGCATAACATAGGATCCGGCGAATGTCGAGTTCTTTGGCGAGCCGGAGCCCGTGTATGAGCGCCTCGTACTCGGCCATGTTGTTGCAGGCGGCAAAGTGAATTTGCAGCGTGTATCTGAGCTTGTCGCCTTTGGGAGAGGTGAGGATGATGCCGGCTCCCAAGCCGGTGCGCATCTTGGACCCATCAAAGTGCATGCGCCAATGAGTGGAGTCGGGAGCCGGCGGTAGGTACTGGGTCTCGGCCCAGTCGACGAGGAAGTCGGCCAATGCTTGGGACTTGATGGCGGTGCGAGGCTGGTAGAAGATCGTGTAAGGGGCCAGCTCGAGGGCCCATTTCGCCACCCGGCCGGATGCATCCCGGCTGCCTATGATCTCGGCCAGCGGGGCGGTGCATACGACTGTGATGGGATGCTCTTGGAAGTAGGGCTTCAACTTCTTGGCGGCGAAGTACACGCCATAGCACATCTTCTGGTAGTGCGGGCAGTTCTGCTTCGAGGTAGACATCACCTCGCTCAAATAATACACCGGCCTCTGGACCGGCTGGGCTCGGCCTTCTTCTGGGCGTTGGACTACGATGACGGTGCTGACCACCCGGCTGGTTGCGGCAATGTAAAGGAGCATGGGCTCTTTCTCAGTCGGCGTCGCTAGGACGGGCGGCGTGGCCAGCATCTTCTTCAGCTCGTGAAAAGCTTGGTCGGCCTGGTCGTTCCACTCGAAGTGAGTGCTCTTCTTCATGAGGTGGTAGAGGGGGAGAGCTTTCTCTCCGAGCTGGCTGATGAAGCGGTTCAAGGAGGCCAAGCATCCGGTGAACTTTTGGATGTCTCGAAGCTTGGTGGGGATCGCCATTCTCTCGATGGCCTTGATCTTCACCGGGTTGCATTCGATGCCACGTTCGGAGACCAGGAAGCCTAGGAGCTGGCCGGCTAGCACTCCAAACACGCATTTCTCGGGGTTGAGCTTGATTTGGAACCGGCGTAGGTTCTCAAACGTTTCTTTGAGGTCTTCCAGCAAGGTGCCGCGCTTCTCCGTCTTCACCACAATGTCGTCCACGTAGACGTGAGCGTTTCTGCCGAGTTGCTTGAGGAGGCACTTCTGCATGCAATGCTGAAAAGTGGCACCGGCATTTCTTAAGACGA
This sequence comes from Triticum aestivum, assembly GCF_018294505.1. Lineage (NCBI taxonomy): Eukaryota > Viridiplantae > Streptophyta > Magnoliopsida > Poales > Poaceae > Triticum > Triticum aestivum. The sequence continues at coordinate 406,668,546 of NC_057812.1, forward strand.
ATGTCATAGTCAGGTAGCAGAAGGCTCCAAATGGCATGATGAAGGTGGTCTTCAGGCGGTCGTCCGGATCTAGCTTTATCTGTGATGTCCTGAGTAAGCATCCAAGAAACTCAACAGCTCGCATCCGGCCGTGGAGTCTATCACTTGGTCAACCCTCGGCAGGGCAAAGGGATCTTTGGGCCAAGCCTTGTTGAGGCTCATGTAGTCTATACACATGCGCCACTTGTTGTTCTTCTTTAGCACGAGGACCGGGTTGGCGAGCCACTCTGGAAAGAAAACTTCCATAATGAAGCCAGCTGCCAGAAGCCGGGCTATCTCCTCTCCCACAATCCTGCGTTTCTCCTCCGACAGTCAGCGAAGGGGTTGTTTGACTGGCTTTGCATCTTCTCGGACGTGTAGTTTGTGCTCGGCGAATTCCTTCGGGACACCCGGCATGTCCTTAGGGGACCATGCAAAGATGTCCCGATTCTCACGGAGGAAATCGGCAAGCTCGCCTTCCTATTTGTTGTTTAGGTTTGCCCTGACGACGGCAAACCTCTCTGGGTGCTCGGGGTCAAGAGGTATCTTCTTCGTCTCCTTGGCCGGCTGGAAAGATCCTTGAGCATCATGCTCCTTGGGATCGGGGGACACGGCCGACTGCTTGCCGGCTATGGCCACGACTCGGTCCAACATCTTCTTTTCTTCGGCAATCACAAGGGACTCGGCCAGCCGGCTGCTGGCTGCTGCGCACTCAGAGGACTTCTTGTAATCGCCGGCTACGGTGATGACGCCTTTGGTGCTTGGTATCTTCATCTTGAGGTATGCATAGTGGGGAACTGCCATGAATTTGGCCAAGGCAGGTCGGCCAAGCAACGCGTGGTAGGGGCTCTCCAGGTCCACCACTTCAAACCATATTGCTTCCCGGCGGAAATGCTCCTTGTCCCCAAAGAGTACATCAATCTTGATCTTGCCAATGGGGGCGCAGGACAGGCCGGGTACGATGCCATGGAACACTGTCCGAGTAGGCGTGAGTTGCTTTGTCTTGACGTTCAGCTTCTCCAGGGTGTCGCGGTACAAGATGTTGATGCTGCTCCCGCCGTCTATCAACACACGGGAGAAGCGGGCGGCGCGTCTATCCGTTGCAAGGGTGGCATCCAGAACCAACGCATAAGAGCCGGGAGATGGCATCACCTCTGGGTGATCGGCCCGGCTCTAGTTGATAGGGTTTTCTGACCAGTGCATGTGCTCGGCGGGGTTGGCAGCAACCATGCTGACTTCCTGGTTCTCTCGGCATTTGCTGCGCCGGTCTTCGGGCTGGCTTGTAAAGACGATATAGGCGGCATGCTCGTCGGGGAACTCATCATGCACGGCTCCGACTGCGGGCCGAGCGGCCGGCGCTGGCAGAACCGGAGGCGGCGGGCCGGCAGGCGGAGGCGGCGCGAACCCTTCGCCTTTGGAGATTCGGGTGAGCCAATGGCACTTCCGGGTTGTGTGGTTGGACGGCTTCGCGCCGCTGTGGAACTTGCACGGGGCGTCGAGAGTTTGCTCGTAGAAGAAGGCCGGCTGCCAAGCCAGCCTGCCGCCCTTGGGTTTCTTGGGCGCGGGCCGCCCTTCGGGTGGCACGTCTTCAACTGTGGCCACCTGCCGACTGGAGGGAGGCGGCGCGGGGCCCTTGCGCTTGTGGTCGTTCGAGTGTGGGCGTCGGCCGGAATCCCCAGCCGGCGTCTTGGGCGCCGGGTTGAGTACTTTTCCGGACGCGTCTACCAGGAGCTCGGTCTTCATTGAGGAGTCGGCGGTGGCGTACTTGTCCGCTATGTCCAGAATCTCGTCGAGGGTAGTCGGCTCGTCGCAGAGAAGCTTGTGCTTGAGGAGGGTGCCTTCTCGGCACCCGGCTGTGAAGTATTCTATGGCTTGCACCTCGTGCACCCCCTTGCAAGAGTTGCGGAGCTCGGCCCAACGCGTGAGGTAGTCGCGAGTTGACTTGGCGGGGCCTTGTACGCACAAGGAGAGCTGTCTGGGCTTGGGAGCCCGCTTGTAGGTGCTGGTGAAGTTGCGGACGAAGGCTTCTGTGAAGTCTAGCCAGCTGTTGATGCTGCATGGTTTGAGGCTGTTGAGCCAGGTCCGCGTCGTGCCTTGCAGCATGAGAGGCACGTACTTCACGGTAATGCGCCGGTTGCCGCTGGCTATGCTAACCGCTGTGGAGTAGTCGATCAGCCAATCTTCCGGCTTCAAGGAGCCGTTGTACTTGGGCGTGTCTCTTGGGAGCGAGAACCCTTTAGGGAAGGGATTGTCGCGGATGCGGGGGCCGAAGCAAGGCGGACCGACATCGTCTTCTTCTTCCAGCGCCAGGGATCGCGCCAGGCGGTCGATCCGATGGCGGGCGTTTTTTTCGCCGACTCCTTCGCGGCGACCTAGTCGGCCGCTGAGAGTCGGATGCGCCACCGGTGGAGGGGTGGGATATCTCTCTCCACGGGGCCTAGGCGGAGGCGGGTTGCCCTGCAACTCCATGGTCCGAGGGTGGCCTTCTGCGTCTCGCTCGATGGAGATCCGGGTTTGGCTTCGGCTGGCAGCCGGCTCTTTCTCGCGCCACGCGCGGTCTCTATCCGCAGTCGGCATCCGGGACGTCGCGCCGTGATCTCGGCGCGGGGGAGGGCTTTCCACGCGGGCATCGGCTTCGTGTCGCTGCGCGGCTGCATCGATCAGCTGCTGGATGCGTCGGGTCATGTGGGGGAGTTCTTCGGCCCCCAGTCCGTCTAGCTCGTCTACGGCCGCCTGGGTGGCGCGCAGGTTCTCGAGTGGAGTGGCATAGACTGGGCGGTCGACTCCAAACGTGTCGGCAACGACAGCGCCGTGCTGTCTGACAACGCCGACCCGGCTGGGCCCGCCTGGGGGCGGCGTGCCAAAGGCGGCGCGGTCGGCCTCGCGTCGGTGGGCCTCAGCGAGGCGTCTCATGGAAACCAATTTCCGGCCTTCCGTGAGGAGGGCGAGGCGGCGAGCCTCCAGTGCTTCAGCGTCGGCGTCGGCCGGAAGGGGGATGGACAAGTCGTGGACCGCCGCGTGTGGGGCGTCGTGGGCGCTCTCGTCAGCAGCGCTGTCGTGGCCGATGACCATCACCTCGGTGGTGACAGCGTCGCAGCCATCGGCTCGGGGAAGCGGGTCGTTGTAGATCGTGACGTTGGTGGGAAGGTGTCGAACGAGGCCGTGTCGGAGTCGACAGGCATCGGATAGGTGGAGCCAACCAACTCCAAGTCCACAGCAGGCTCGCCAGAGACATGGAGCCGGCCGAGGAGGTTGACGAGGTGGTCGGTGCCCGCGTCGGAGGCGAGCTCGTCGGAGATGAGGGTCTTGTCGAGGAGATCAGCGAGGTTGCTCGCTGCGCAGGCGTTGGTGACGCCTTGCAGCGCGTCGTGGCAAGCGCCATCGGGCGTGCCGGGCTGGCTACGCTCGCGGGGGAGGAAGAGGGTTCCCGTCCAGAACAGGTTTCCGGACGACGGTGCACCTGGCCCCACGGTGGGCGCCAAATGTCGGGTGGTAGGTGCGACATATGCCAATGGGTGGCTTATCATTGTGGGAGCCAGTAAGACGTCGCCGGTGCCTGGGAACGGGATGAGGCGAAGGCATGCACGCCGGCGAATCTTACCCAGCTTCGGGGCTCTCCGTGGAGATAACACCCCTACTGCTGCTCTGCGGGGTCTCCGCATGATCACTAGATGGACAAGTAGCTACACAATGCTCCTTGAGCTGTTTGGTGGGAGGAGGAAGAAGGGCACGACTAGCTTGCTTCTTCTCCTTGTGCGGTGTCTAAAACTAGCTGGGGGTCCACCCTTTGCATGGGTGTCCCGGAGAGTTTATATAGGCCTACCCCCCGGGGGTACAATGGTAATCCGGCTGGGCGTGGGGCCCAGCCGTCTGTGTCTTCGCTCTCCAGCTTCTGCGCCGGCTGCTGGGGCCCGCCGGCTGCCGGCTCCCTGGTCGACAGACAGGCCCCACTGTCCAGGGCCTTGTCGGTGGCTGGTTACTGTTACTCAATCTTGGTGACGAGGGCTTCGCCGAGGTAAGCATGGCTACAGTGCTGCCGTCCGGCGGGTGGCCACTGTAGCCTCACCGCGTCTTGTCTCCTTAATGGGGCGTCTCCTTCGAGGGGGTGGCAAGCCGGCTGGAGAGAGCCGGCTCCGTCTTGGGCCGACTGGGGGAGGCCAGGCCGCCTTCAGGTGTCTCTCTGCCTGGAGGGGCCCACCGCTCGTGGGCCGTACTGGTAACCCGTCGTGGATGACATTAGGGTCAGTGTGGCAACAGTGCCGCGCCGGACGGGTCATGGGCACCCGTACGGCGCACTGTGCCAGGCGCGCTCCGGGATTCGGGGGTGGCAGGCTTCACTGTAGCCACGCCCCGTCTCATCGCCGCTAGGTGGATGCAAACTTTGAGGGTACGGTCTCGACCGCTTTATGGGAGCCGGCTTCTTGGAGTCGGCCTCCTCGTGGCCGGCTTCTCGAAGTCGGCCCTCCCATGGCTTTCTTCATGAGGGCTAAAGTCGTGCCACCTTCCAATAGCCGGCCTGGGAGACAGCCGGCCAGGGGAAGGCGGCCCTATGTCTTAGATTCTTGAGAGCCGGATCGGCTCGTAATTTTTTCAGAAGGGCCAGGGGAAGCCGGCTAGGCTACCCATGGCTATTTACTCCGACACCACATGAATAGCAAGACTTAGTGCAGGGTTTACTCGGGTCTTCTTTAGGTGTGTCCTCCATATCTTCCTTCATCATAGTTTCTTCTAAAATTTCCATGAGGGCTCCTTTCGTTACTTCTTTCTTCTGCTGGTTGGTTTGTTGTACCATGGGGTAAATGTGACACTGAGCAGGATAGTGGGTAGTCCCTTCACAGAAGAAACAAGTAATCTGCCTAATTAGGCATTCTTCAACTGGGTGACTTCCTTCAGAATTAGGGCATTCATCCTTGTGTTCTTTATGGGTGTGTCCTATTTCTCCACAAATCTTACATGCACAAGGTTTCTTCATACCCTTTCCATAAGGCTTCAACTTTTGGGACACAAGTTGAGATCTCTGCAGAGTCAACTTTAATTCTTTCCAAGTGGTTACTCCTTGCCATCCATTCATGGTTTGATATATCCTCCACCAAGTAGGAGCACCTCTTTCAAAGCACTGAAGAGCATGCTGGGTCATATCATTTCCAACTATAGGGTTATTCTTCATGTGATCCTCCATGTTCTGAATCCATCGGTCTGTCTCCAATTGACTCATCGGTCTAGAAAATACAAGCTCATCTCCATTCATCCTCTATTGGGTCCAAGGGTTTTGGGGTGAGATGAGAAAGATAGAGAGGGATGCACAAAACAGACAATGGTTTTGAAAAGATAGATTTTATCTGTGGCTGTCGGAAAAACATCAAACAAATGACAGCTCACAAACGTCGCATCTAACATAGGTATATAACATGGGTTTGGTCTTCTAAAGGTCAATAAATCTTCAACGTCTCCAAACTCTTCAAGCCTTGTTCATGCCTCCAATGGCTTCTTCCGATCATGCTTGTCTTCTCAAGTTCTTTTGCCAGATCATCTTTGTTGACGTGAAATCTCTCGTGACATCCTTTAATTATTTTTGGAGTTGCATTCCACACTTCCGGGTTTCAACATCCTTGACAGGAACCTGGAACTGCGGTCCTTCCGTTCCTGACGAATCTCCTATATCTCGAGGTTTTGCTCCTCCACTTGGCTACTCTCATCTTCAGGGTCCTGAGTTCCCCATGAAATACTTCCTTGTCTAATACGGCTTCATGGAGCTCCACCTTAAACTTCTTGATGTGACACTCCAGATCCTGGTGATACACCGGGTAAGGTTAAAACTTCATCTTACTAATAGGTGCTCCATCAGCCTTCTTCCATCAAATCCATTCTGAAGAATGCATCCTTAACTCAGCACGGTGACAATAGCATCAGCGGGCGATGACATCACGGATACCCGTGTTTCTGCTCTTGTCATTTCCATGAGCTATCTCTCCATAGTTGATATCTCCTTCCTTAGGGTTTTCTTTGACAAAACTTCGAGTTTTTAACTCTCCATGCTCTGGTCTTTCTCCGATACACCTTGATCTCGGGTATTGACAATTTCCATGGTCTGCCAAGTTCCATAAGGGTAGCCTTCCTAGGTCATACAAATCTGGGAATTCTTCAGAGCCTTCAAATTCTACTTGTCTTCGGTCTTCAATCGTTGTAGTTTCCATTATTCAGGTGCACGGAAAATACTCTTCATTTCGAAGTGGCCTTAGTTGTCCGATATCTTGTACTTCTTGGAGTGGTCTCATCAGTCGAATCTTCATGTGGTCAAAAGAGGAAAGGGGTATGGTCTCACTAAAGGGAATTTTTGAATAAGCTCAGAAGAGAAGAGAGGTAAAAGATCTTTTTGAAAGGGAAAGTTGTAGAGAAAAATCTTTGCTATGGGCTTGCCAGTTTCTAGGGTCACGTCCTACAGTCAACATGTGCTCTGATACCATCTTGTAGCGACCCGACCCGAATGGATCAAGTCACTGTGCTTAAGTGTCATCCCTGGATCGGTATGCTGACACACACAGTACTCGAGGATTTATAACAGAGGTAAATCACATGTAAAAGTAACGTAAATACTATTACCTCAATCCAAAATAGCGGAAGTAACAAGGTTGTGGATTCCCATCAACACCAACGGCAAAGTTGAGTGTAGAAATCGTAACCCTAACGTATCACTTACTCGTCGTAAGATATCCTGCAACATGAGATGTTGCAGCCACAAAGGGTCAGTACATTGAATGTACTGGCAAATTCACACCATAGAGAATGATGAACAATGGCTAACACTACATGCATATTTGGCTGGTGGAAAAGCTCTACGGTTATAAGGTTTTTGCGAAAAGCCAATTTTCCCTACTGCAAAGGAATAAATTTTATTTAACTATCATGGTGGTTGTTGAACATTGAGAATGGTTGACAGCATTCTCAATCCCAATTAAGTAACATCATTAAACCCAACAAAATTAATTTAAAGTAACATGATGAGATTCACATGATAATCCAAGTACTAGATACTCAAGATGTCCATAACCGGGGAAACGGCTAACCATGATTAGTTTATTACACTCTGCAGAGGTTTGCGCACTTTTCCCCATAAGACTCGATCGCCTCCGTTGGATTTCTCGCACTACATGGTGTTTGAGAAACGGATGACCGAGACATAGTCTTTCAGAAGCGTTTGCACCTTACGATGGGTAGACCGTACCACCTACAACCCCTACATCTGCTAGTCTACCACTGTAAGAGTTCACACGACTTAGTCAACCATGCTAGAGCCCATAATAGCTTGTGGCTGCACATGGAAGTTTCTAGCATGAATAATCTCATGATCCCTTTGAGCCTGGGTGGCGGTCCATAAAAAAACAGGCAATCCTGGTCTACCCAGGTGCCTAGACAGGCAATCCTAGAATAACCAAGTGCCTCAATCCACCCAGAAGTGTGTTTAAGTTGCCACCTTAAGTAAACCATTAATTAACAATCTCACATCTGTCATGAATACTCTCAAAACCCAATCCACGTCTACGAGCATAGCATGGCACTATAAGCATAATGTAACAGTAACTCCCAAGGGTTTGGTAATAAACAGGTAATAGGTTTTACCTCATCATCTATTTCCCAGCCCACATGTTAATGACATCCTAACCATGCAGTGTTTGAGGTTTGGAACTAATGCATAAAAACTGGGTGACAAAAGGGATATGATCAAAGTATGAACTTGCCTGCAATGTTGATGAATATGATTCGCACTCAAAATCTTGATAGTTCTACTCGTCACACTCCGGTCAATCTATCGTAAGCAAGCAATGGTAACCACACATAAGCAATCACTCAAAAGGTCGGGAAGAACGAAGAAAACAATTCGGAAAACATCAAAACCAAGCAAATAACTCTTGCAACATAAAACAATTTCTAACAGTACCAAAATTATGTGAATTTGGCCTTATTAGAATGTTTAGGTCAAGATCTTCGATTTGCAAAAAGAATCAACTCAAACGGAGCTACGAAACTCAAGTTATGAACAACCGAAGTTTGAATTCAAATTTAAACTTTTCAAAAACATGTTTGAGTTGGATTAATGGATAGAGGAGATCATAACGAAGACGTGGGCGTTGGTTTCGTTGGATTTGGATAAACCGGTAAAAAGTTATAGTCATTTGAAAATTCAGGGACTAATTTGTAAAGAAAATCCTCACATATAGGTCCCTGGCCGAAATAATAAAAAAAGGGAAAAATCTATCGAGCGAACGCTCGCTACAGAACCTAAACCGACGAAAACCGTTCGCTAAGGAGATCTAAACAGTGAACATTCGCAAAAACTAGAAAAAAACGGGTTCTTAAGCAAAACCGAAGAAAACCTAAACCTAAAAGAAAACCGGCGAACCGGGGGCGGTTTTATACCGGTTCGGGGCGGTTCTTTGGTGAAAAACCGGAGACTCTCCGGCGAGGTTGCGGACTCCGGCGAGCTCCGGCGTCGGCGGATCTGGCGTGGCAGCGAGGCGGCGAGGGCGGAGGCTACACGGGGAGCGGCGGTGCTGCGCGGCAAGGCGGCGAGGCGCAGTTGCGGCATCGCGGCAGAGGCGGCAAAGCAGTAGCAGCTAGCGGCGGCGGCGATGTGCGTCGGCAGCGCGGGCAGCCAGCAGCGGCGGGAGGCGGCGGTTGCGGGGAGAGGAGAGAGAGAGAGAGGAGGCCCGGGGCGGCGCTTTTATGAGGAGGGGCAACGGGTGGCGTGGAGGAGGGGTCGGGCGGCGCGGAGTCCTGGCGAGGTGCGGGCGCGGTGGCATGCTTGCTCGGGAGACCCTCCCGAGCTCGGGGACGACGCGCTGGGCCGGCTGGGCCATGGCCTGGCGAACTGGGCCGGCCCGGTCCGGTCGGTCCGAAGGTTTTTTTTTTAAACATTTTTTTCCAGACAATCAAAATAAAAGAACGAACTAATTGAAAATATTATATAGGCATATAATATATCAAAATTTTCAGAAAAATATTTTATGCACGGTGAACATTTTTAAAACTTCAAATAAAATCCACACAAATTCAGATAAATCAAAGAGTGCTACTGGTCTATTAAAATCCAACAAAAATCATTTTTAAAATACCAAAATGATTTCAAATTAATTTTTCTCCAATTTTCTATTGTAGGGAATCATGTTACCCTAATTTCCATATATTTTATTTTTGGAGAAAATTAATTTGAATAAAACTCAAATAACTCCAAATTGAAAATAAAATCAAAAGAACTTTAAATTTGATCCTTGAAACTCCCAACTCATATTTCATAATTTGAAGAAATCATTTTATCTTCTCTCGTGAAAATCATTGAGTTGCTTAAAGTTTCTCAATTTGAAAATAGTCCCAAATGAAATTCAAATATTTTTCACTTACCCTTTTCATTTAATTAAATGGAAGAAGTCATATCATCTTCACTCAAGGGTTTTGTATTTGAAAAGAATTTGAATTTACGAAGATCACAAATGCAAAAATGAAAGTTTGGGAAAGTCCTTTTATTCCCTCCCATTTAACTTTCAAAAAGTTTTGAATTTCACTCACTTTCAGACAATCAATCAAACAATCAATCAAATCTATCTATTTATTATAACATTCCAAAATTTAGAATTTTGGGATGTTACAGTGTATGGGCCTTAATGGGCCTTAGTGGGAGAGATGAGGAGGCGGCCTAAGTGGGGGCGTGCCCCCCAAGCCCAATCCGAATTGGGGTGGGGGGCGGGCCCCCTTTCCTTCTCCCTCTTTCCCCCTTCCTTCTCTCCTACTCCAACAAGGGAAAGGGGGAATCCTACTCCCATCGGGAGTAGGACTCCCCCTTTGGGTGCGCCATATAGGGTCGGGCCTCCCCCTCCTCCACTCCTTTATATATGGGGAAGGGGGCACCCCATAGACACACAACTTGATTGTTTAGCCGTGTGCGATGCCCCCCTCCACAGGTTTCCACCTTGGTCATATCGTTGTAGTGCTTAGGTGAAGCCCTGCGTCGGTAACTTCATCATCACCGTCATCAGGTCGTCGTGCTGATGAAGCTCTCCCTCGACACTCAGTTGGATCTAGAATTCTTGGGACATCACCGAGCTGAACGTGTGTAGATCACAGAGGTGTCATACCTTCGGTGCTAGGATCGGTCGGATCATGAAGACATACAACTACATCGACCGCGTTGTCATAACGCTTCCGCTTACGGTCTACGAGGGTATGTGGACAACACTCTTCCCCTCTCGTTGCTATGCATCACCTAGATGGATCTTGTGTGTGCGTAGGATTTTTTTTGAAATTACTGCGTTCCCCAAGAGTGGGTTCGATCTTACGGTGCTTGATCCCAGTGATAGAAAGGGAACCGACATGTATGTATCGTTGCTACTAAGGATAAAACGATGGGGTCTATCTCTACATAGATAGATCTTGTCTACATCATGCCATCGTTCTTATTGCATTACTCCATTTCACCATGAACTTAATACACTAGATGCATGCTGGATAGCGGTCTGTGTGTGAAGTAATAGTACTAGATGCAAGCAGGAGTCGGTCTACTAATCTTGGACGTGATGCCTATATAATGATCATTGCTTGGATATCGTCATGAGTATTTGAAGTTCTATCAATTGCCCAACAGTAGTTTGTTCACCCACCGCTTTGCTATTTTTCTCGAGAGAAGCCACTAGTGAAACCTACGGCCCCTGGGTCACTTTCTCGTATTATTTGCCTTTGCGATCTACTTTTATTTGCATTTTTCAGATCTATTAATCCAAAAATCCAAAGATATATTACTGCACTTTATTTTATTTTCGATCTATTTATCCAATCTATTACAACCTTTTTCCCGTCATGCACCAATTTCTGGCACCGCTACCCGAAAGGGATTGACAACCCCTTTAACACATCGGGTTGCAAGGATTTGTTATCTGTGTGCAGGGGCTATTTACGTTGTGTTGCTTGGTTCTTCGACTGGTTCGATAACCTTGGTTTCATATCTGAGGGAAATACCTACTATCGTTGTGCTGCATCATCCCTTCTCTTTGGGGAAATACCTATGTAGCTTCAAGCGACATCAAAAGGAATTTCTGGCGCCATTGCCGGGGAGGATCTTCAACATATACCAAGTTCCTAATCACAAATCTCATCTCCTTGCAATTTACATTATTTTCCATTTGCCTCTCATTTTCCTCTCCCCCACTTCACAAAAATTTGTCGTTTTATTCGCCTCTCTTTTTTGTTCGTCGTTTTCTTGTCAGGTCTATCCTTTGCTTGCAATCATGAGTGATTTCGGTATGTCACCAACAGATGATGGCCTAACTCCTAAAATTGGATGTACGTGCAATCTAGATGCTAAAACTTTTATCTTGGGGCAAGGAAACGTTATGGGAAAAGAACGTATCCAAGAATTTTTCAATTGTATTGGGAAGCTAAGTCTTGATGATGCCCCTATACTTAAACCTACTAGATCTTATGTGGATGCCATTTCTAGTTCTAAAACTTGAAAGTAAATTTCTTCGTACTCATCCTACTTTGCAAAGATTGTTTTTTGAGCTCCCCGTTATAAAGAATCCTAGGGCTAAAAACTTGGCCACTCTCGTTCTTATGAATGAGTTTGACTACATAATATGGGAAGCTAGAGAAATCTTTGATTTTTATAGTTTGAATCGTGAAAAACCTGTGATAGATGAAATTATTTACAATAGTGACTATGCTTTAAGACATTTGCTTGGGGATAGTAAAATCTTTGATGAGAATCTTAATAAGGAGATCCCCGTTCTAGATATAATCCAACAAGTTTTCAACAATGTCAACCAACATTACTCTTTGATTGTTGCGGGGAATCAAAGAGGTTATGATGAACATCAACTTAGGAATGCTAAGGTTTCTATGGATAATATGTTTTATGTAGTGTTTACAAAACCCCATGATGAAATCATCTCTAAGAAGTTTAAGAAGAAAGATGACAAAATTTAGATCCTTGCTTTATGCCTAGCTAAGGGCGTAAAACTATAGCGCTTGTTGGGAGGCAACCCAATGATTAAAATTAATTTCTTTTTGTTTCCTTTTTTTGAGTGTTAGCACAATTATGCTACTATTATGGTTGTGTTTTTTATGTTTTAATTAGTGTTTGTGCCAAGTAAAGCCTTTAGGATATTCTTGGGTGATAGTTGTTTGATCTTGCTGAAAAAACAAAAACTTTTGCGCTCACAAAAATAATTATCATTTTTTATCAGAGAGCGATAAAATACCCATTCGACTTACAGGAGATCAATTTAAACCAATATGGATGCTAGCCAACTCGCTCCCAGGATGCTCCCTTGATTGGGGCTTCGTTGGTCATCCGATCTGCCTTCTAGTGAGTCTGCGCCATTGGATCTTCACAATCTCTACTCCTAATGTCGCAGTATGTAGGTCGTTCGTTCGCTTCGTTTGTTTGCACCCTTCCATCGAACCCACCAGGCGATCTCTGATGTGGAGCATCCTACGATCATCCCCATGTACACTCAAGCATACGCCTTTGGACCTAAGGTGAACTCGCTCCTTTCCGAATCTTCCTTTTCCTCATGTAAGACATGGATGCTACTTCAAGCGTGGACCTTGTGCATACTCAAGTACACCCGAGGAGACCATGGAGAGCCCAAGGACCAAGGCCAAGCGTGCACATAAGTGAAGGAAGGAGAAGGAAGAAGGGCTAGCTACTATAGCGGCCGGACATCCGGCCCTAGCCCGGACATCCGGCCCAACCTGGACATCCGGCCCAACCCGGAAATCTGGCCCGACCCTAGAAATCCGGCATCCGCCATCCAGAGAGCACCGCAAAGGCCCAACGCAGCCCGGACATCCGGCCATCACCCCGGACATCCGGCTCCTCCCGAAGCCCCGGACATCCGGCCCCTTCGCTCGGAAATCCGTCCCCTCCATCACCGAATGCATCTAGAAGACCCAGGCCAGCCCGGACATCCGGCCCCTTGCCCCGGACATCCGGCCCATCCTGAAGCCCCGGACATTCGGCCCCCAGTCCAGACATCCGGCGCCTGTTTGCGCACAATGAGCGGGCGAAGGGCCCATGTATCCCTCTTTCCCACTTACCCCTTCATGGCTTAGACTATATATACTCCCCCACCTCCTTCTAGTTAGGGTTAGCATTTTGTAAGCTCATATTAGAGATAGAGCATCGCTCATCCATATCGGATCTACTCCACGAGAGAGACCGCGGCCCCTCTACGGAGAAGATCCACCTTGGATTCAAGACCCCTCATGGGAAGATCCCTTTGTGGATTCAAGACCTCCTCACGGAGAAGAACCGGTTACCTCTTGTATCGTCCTTTGTTGACTTTGGATCGTGTATCTCCCTTTGTGTTCATGGATCTAGCGCATGTGTGATCATACTTGTTGGTTTGAGTGTTCTCTTGTGTTCCCCTTGTGATTTTCTCTCTGTTCTTCCCCATGTTCTTCGTGTTCTTCGCAGGATCCGCTCCTTTCGTGAAAGATCGGCCATCTAGGGTTCCACCCTACATCATCTCGGTACCATGAGCTACGCTGATCATGATTTCGGAGCCTCCCCTCTTTGTTTTTCTAGCCTAATTTTGTTGATTTCGTCCTAAATTCGAAAATTCCCCACCAAAAATAGCCCCAATTGTTTTTGTGATTTGTTGGTTTGAGGAATTTTTGTTGGATTTGATCCATGGATTTGCTTGGTTTTGAGTGGATCTAGCATATCCCCAAGTTTCCCCACTTTTCATCCATGAAATACCATCAATTTTGCCCCCAAAATCATAAATTTCCGCCCCAAACGAGATCTGGAATCGTCGGGCCGGACATCCGGGCCATCGGGCCGGACATCTGGCTCCTGGAGCGCCGAATCTGCATGGTTCTGGACACTGACCCCCGGATATCCGGCCCCCACCCCCGGATATCCGGCCCCTGGCATTTCAGCCTTTCCCATTTCACCGCTTTGTCCATAACTAATTCATCCGGAGTCCGTTTTTGACGTTCTTTAGCTTGTTGAAAATCCCTTGACATCCCCCTTCCCACAAAAATACTACCATCACCATTTGATTCCATCAAAAATTTGGAACTTTGGCATCTTTGCCTAGGGCTTCCACCACACCCTCCGCATAACCACCACCGACCTCCGCAACCTAACCAATTTTGTTCCTTATAGCATTTGTGGTTGCTTGAGTAGTGATTTGAGTCTCCTAAGGTGTTTAGGCTACTTAGGGACGATTGCTTCTTCATCAACCACCACCACCGTAACTTCTGCATAGCCCACCATACACTTCCGCCACCCCAACTTAACCCAATTTTGTTTGTGTTGTGAGTTGTGTCTCCTAAGGTGTTTCGGCTACTTAGGGACCATGCTTCCAACTCCGACACCGTGTATAGCCAACTTACCCTCCACTTCCGCATTGCCTACTCGCAAAACCCATCATGGCATTTCCGCAATCCCATTGAGCTTCCACAACACCACCACTGCATTCCGCTACCACCATTTGACATTTGACATTTGAGATTTTGAGTTCGCGGTTTTCCGTTTCCTAAGGTGTTTCGGCTACTTAGGGACGAGTCACCAACATCTTATTATCTCCATCAAGATCACCGCCACTCATCATCGCCAAGGACGGTAACCTTGATGTCTACTACACAACCTTCTTCTTGTAGACGTCGTTGGGCCTCCAAGTGCAGAGGTTTGTAGGACAGTAGCAAATTTCCCTCAAGTGGATAACCTAAGGTTTATCAATCCGTAGGAGGCGTAGGATGAAGATGGTCTCTCTCAAGCAACCCTGCAACCAAATAACAAAGAGTCTCTTGTGTCCCCAACACACCCAATACAATGGTAAATTGTATAGGTGCACTATTTCGGCGAAGAGATGGTGATACAAGTGGTATATGGATGGTAGATAAAGGTATATGTAATCTGAAAATATATAAACAGCAAGGTAACTAATGATAAAAGTGAGCGTAAACGGTATTGCAATGCGTTGAAACAAGGCCTAGGGTTCATACTTTCACTAGTGCAAGTTCCCTCAACAATAATAACATAATTGGATCATATAACTATCCCTCAACATGCAACAAAGAGTCACTCCAAAGTCACTAATAGCGGAGAACAAACGAAGAGATTATGGTAGGGTACAAAACCGCCTCAAAGTTATTCTTTCCAATCAATCCGTTGGGCTATTCCTATAAGTGTCACAAACAGCCCTAGAGTTCGTACTAGAATAACACCTTAAGACACAAATCAACCAAAACCCTAATGTCACCTAGATACTCCAATGTCACCTCAAGTATCTGTGGGTATGATTATACGATATGCATCACACAATGTCAGATTCATCTATTCAACCAACACATAGAACCTCAAAGAGTGCCCCAAATTTCTACCAGAGAATCACGACGAAAAATTGTGCCAACCCCTATGCATAGGTTCATGGGAGGAACCCGCAAGTTGATCACCAAAACAACATCAAGTGATTCATGTGATACCCATTGTCACCACAGATACGCACGACAAGACATACATCAAGTGTTCTCAAATCTTTAAAGACTCAATCCGATAAGATAACTTCAAAGGGGAAACTCAATCCATTACAAGAGAGTAGAGGGGGAGAAAACATCATAAGATCCAACTATAATAGCAAAGCTCGCGATACACCAAGATCGTACCACCTCAAGAACACGAGAGAGAGAGATCAAACACATAGCTACTGGTACATACCCTTAGCCCCGAGGGAGAACTACTCCCTCCTCGTCATGGAGAGCACCGGGATGATGAAGATGGCCACCGGAGAAGGATTCCCCCTCCGGCAAGGTGCCGGAACGGGTCTAGATTGGCTTTCGGTGGCTACGGAGGCTTCTGGCGGCGGAACTCCCGATCTATTCTGCCCCTCGATAGTTTTAGGGTACGTGGGTATATATGGGTGAAAGAAGTACGTTAGGGGAGCCATGAGGGGCCCACGAGGGTGGAGGGCGCGCCCCCTGCCTCGTGGCTCCCTCGTTCCTTTCCTGACGTGCACTCCAAGTTTTTTCGGTAGCTTTCCTTCCAAAAATAACTTCTCCAGTTGGTTTCATTCTGTTTCGACTCCGTTTGATATTCCTTTTCTTCGAAACACTGAAATAGGCAAAAAACAACAGTTCTGGGCTGGGCCTCCGGTTAATAGGTTAGTCCCAAAAAGAATATAGAAGTGGACAATAAAGCCCAATATTGTCCAAAACGGTAGATAATATAGCATGGAGCAATCAAAAATTATAGATACGTTGGATACGTATCAAACCTCCATATCATCTTGGTATCGTGGTATCCCTCGAGTGTATATTCCCTTGCAATTGCATTGATAACCCCTAGCCCATTTTGCGTCACTTGCCTATCGAGACTAGCCATTTGAGTATTGCCAGCAACGTTACTTGTGCACATTAGTGATCTACACCATACATTGCATACGTACCATATCATATTGGTATCATATCATCCCTTGTGTCACAAAATTGTTCCCGTATATACCCAATTGCTACCTTGGTTTGTGCATTTCGCATTGTGGCCATATCCAAAAAAAAGAATAAGCTTTTAAGCAAAAGAAAAAGAGTGAACAAAGAGCTTGTAAGCAAGTTCCATAGCATCATACCACATTGCATAAGATTGTCATATCCGACCATCTTGGATCATACCACCGGAACATCATACACATAGCATACTTGGGATAGAAGTTGTTACATTTTGCATCTTATAGGTTGTGCACAAGTGTCATATCCGCCTATTGAGAAATCGTGCTAGCGTCTCTCTTGAGTTGTGCAACACGTGCGTTTTCCATGGATTCCACATTTTGTGCTCATTCTTGGTTGCCCAACCCCATTTATCTATCCGTGTGTGTGTTTCCGTGTGCCACATATTGCTATTGGTATACTTGTTTCACTTGCGAATTTGTGAATCTCTTTCAACATTATTGACTCTTGCTAACTTTTTGCATCAAATTTTTGTGCCACTATCCTCACCGAGCTCCACCATAAGCCTTAATTATGTAGGTGTGAGAAACCGACAAGACTTGGTACCAATTGTGCTATTTCCTTGTCCACATTGGAGTGATCATTGATCCACTTTCAACTTAGGTCAAGGTACATTTGGTATTCGTTCTTCTACCACTCACATTTTTCTTGTGGAGTGATGGATAGGCAAGGCATTTCATCTCCGGTCTTCCACAACAACGACGGCGTGAACAACTACATCACCAAAGCGTCAATCTTCGATCTACAACGACAAATGCAAGGGGCACAATCAAGATTGCGAGAGCACATCGAGTACCTCTCCATCGACATTCGTCACTCCGAAGCAAGGAAAAGGGACTACATCGAAAACAAGCTTTCTGCACAAAAGAAGGAGCAAGATGCAAGGATGGAGGAGATTCGGACCTTGTTGATCAACCGTTCTTCCCCTTCATCATCCTCAAGGTGGCGACATTCAAGTCACAAGTCTTCGGAGCACAAAAATAATGCAAGTGCAAGTCGTCCACATCCACATGTCCATGGCGACCACCATCACATTCGTGATCCACCTCGTCATGAAGGGCAACTCACCTCAAAGCAACATGTGCACGATGATGACAAACGACATCTACTACGAGCTCAAGTGCGACAATGCCAACATCATCATGACGATGCTCACCAAGCACAAATGTACAAGTCCCAACAAGCCCTACTTCACGCCAAGTCCATGCTTCATGAGAAAAAGAGAAGACTGCGAGACGACCACAACCAAGACGGCGCTACGGCTACTACCACCACCACTTTGGCATCTTCGCCAAGTGCTATCAAGGCATCTTCGCCTTTGGACGTACGGCATCTTCGCCTACTTCCCACAAGTACGCCTACAACAACTTCATCAAGTCCAAGGCGACCACCTACGAGCGAGGGCGACACTTCCATCTTCGGAAGCCCCTCAAGGAAGATGGCCGAGCATGGGAAATTCCCTTCGGTCATGGAGACGAGCTACGAGGTGCCACATCATATGGGCCTCCAACAACAAGATGGTGACAAGAAGGTCGAGCAAGGGCCATCCCCTTCGACCACGGCGATGAGCATGAACCTCTTCAACAACATGAAGATGGCGCCCATATTGGACTCATACTCCGAGTCAAGCTACGAGACCGCACATGAGACCTTATTTTTGGTCTTAGAGGAGAGTGATGATGTGCCATCTTCGGCCTTCATCCACGGCTACAACTACGACATGATTGAGCATGGAGACATTTGCACCAACATCTCTCCGACACCCACATATAAAGTGATGCCCCAATTCCCATGTGAGGAGAGCCACCCCACCATGAGTGATATGAGTGACTCCACCATTTGTGACATTGAGTGCATTTCCTATGAGAGGATGGGTGTGACCACCACTAGCCCCACACTTGAGAGCATCCGAGAGGGAGTGAGTGAGCCACCACACTTAGTGAGTGAGGTAGCTGACACGGCATGTGAGGCCACTATGATTCCTAACGACTTAACCTCTACTCCGAGTGTGTTTTCTTCTTTGGTGCTAGGTCTCCTACATGACGACATGCCTATCCTCGACGAGTCCATATCTCCAATGGAGACAACGATGGCCATGGTGTAAGAATATGCACCCCCACATGGTTCCATCAAGATGAAGATGACCATGACTTGGTCTTCGACACCTCACCTACAACACATGAGCGATGCTCCAAAGGTAACATAAGTTATGGTGCTTCTCTTGTCCAACTAGTGGACTATTTCACGAATGATTGCTTGCATGATGTTGACACACCTATTCCCATACTTCATGCTAGTGTGACTCCCTCATGTCATGACTTACCTATTTATGATGAATATGATGATGAGCATGTCTGGTTGCCTAGTTGTGATGTTATGCTCCATAGGATATCATGTGCAGATTCTTTTGTTCACATCATGTTTGACAATCCATTAACCTTGTCATATGCTATGAGTGAGATATCCCATATTGCATCATTTCAATCTCAACATAGTAGCTATGCATGCCCCATTTAAATCAATCCCATTTGCACTTATGGCATAGATGACGAGATGATGGTCATTGGCTTTTGTTTTCCATGTGATGATATTGCTATGCTTCCTTTGCAAAATTTGCACAATTCATCTCATATGCCATGCCACGAAAATTATTGTGTATCGCATGATTACATCCCTTGTGTGCACCATATGCATACCTTTCCTCACAATGCTCTAGATATTGTGAGTGATGCGTTACATCCTTTGAGTCTCCATTATGCCATACATAACAACAAACCTATCATGATGGATGACATGTTTCTATATCACGCATCTCATTTATTTGAGCATTGGATATTTTGTGCTAACCAACACAAGCACGTGCGCATCATGATGGATGATGTGTACATCTACCATGCACACACAATTTTCCCTTTGTCTTTGTTTTGTGTAGGTACTCACGTATACTCATCAACCTCTCAATCCCAAGAGTTGACGAAACGAGCTCTTGAGAGCAAAGATGACTTGGGATCCCGTGAACTATCCTTACCATCGCTCTCTTCGCGCAACGACTACGCGCATCTCTCTCAATTGGCTCTCACACGACTATGGGCTATATACCACTTATCGCTTCATGCTCATTTTACCGTGTTCACTTTGCATGCTATGCTTACTTCTATGCCTTTGCCATGCAATTGTGACCCTTGCGTGCATCTACCCATGATTCACCATTATGCTACTCCTATGCGTATTTGCAAGCTTGGTGGAGATCCTTGTTGCTATTGCCATGTTTATCATGTGCCTCATGCTATTGATGCTATTTTGCTCATATCATCCTTTCATGCTTGTGCTATGTCATGTGAATTATTCATGCACACTATTTGCACCCATGACATGCTTGCTATGATTCCCTCTAGTATGTTGCATCTTTGCACTACTAGCTCACACCACTTGATTGCTATGATTGCTTGCATTGTCGCATCACTCATGTTCCATTATTACTTGCTTTCTTGGGTTGATAACGTATATGTTCATGCCTCTCACATGATATATTTTGTTCATTGTCGCTTGCCTCCAATTGTCGCATCTATTGATCATGGAGACTTGGACACTTTACTTGTGATGCATGCTTGCTTGATTGAGCCTATTGTATTTGGTTGTTCTCGCATCATATGCCTCCATACTATGAAATGCTCCCTTGTCCTTTCTTATGATGAGCATGATGCATACACTTATTGGGTATTTTACCACACGAATGATAGGTTTTGCATCTCCGCTAACCTCATTTGTTTTTCTGAGTGTTTGTCATGTTCTTTCATTTTGAAGGATTCACAAGGCGATACCGTCATGAGACAATTTGGTCATGTGAAGGCATCCATGATGTGCGACACCAACATTTTCGACATTCTCATAAAGGTGAACTCCTTCCCTTTGAGACATCCTCAAATACGCATATTGGATGGGTCACTCTTTCATTGTTGTTTCCTTATTGTTGTCTACATGATACATCTCGCGAACGGAGGAGCTACATGGGAGATTGGCTCTATGGACCTTCACATTGAGGAGCGCTCAGACTTATTGGATGCACCTTCGAACTGCCACTCATGCCACGACATCGAGCATTGGTACACCAACACCTCCATATTTGTTGATTGTGCTCACACATGTCATGCTCAATGGACATCTCACACACATGACAAATTTGCATCTTATGCATGGATTGGCTCATATTATGATTGCCTTGTTGCATCTTGTATTCCCATGTCATCCATGATATATGAGCTTGTGCATTTCCTTAGCAAATTTGTCGTGATCTTTCTTGATGGCATATTCATACATCATGATCTTATTGCCTACCATCAATTGCATGATCACATCACATTGAGCATCCATTACCATATTCATGCTATTGACAAACCGTCTCACTATCACATCATTTTGCACCGTGGTTGCATTGATCATATTCACAACACATTTGGGTGCGCAATGAATGCTTTTGCTCCCATGAACACTTTGCATATCATTCTCTATCATCTTGATAAGCTTCATGCGCTTTGTCATGAACAATCTTGCCGCACGGACTCATTCTTACATGATGGACACTTTGTGCGCGCTAACCATTGTATTTCCGAGTGTCGTTTGTGTTTGCTCTTTTTGCATGTATACCACTCCGGCGACACCTTGGAGTACTTGGATTGCACCATGTCTTCCTCTTCGTCCAACTACAAGTCCGTCCACGACAACCGTTTCCATGGTGATGAGGTTTTCAATCCGAGGTCGGATCTTTCCCAAGGGAGAGGAGATGATGCGGAGCATCCTACGATCATCCCCATGTACACTCAAGCATACGCCTTTGGACCTAAGGTGAACTCGCTCCTTTCCGAATCTTCCTTTTCCACATGTAAGACATGGATGCTACTTCAAGCGTGGACCTTGTGCATACACAGGTACACCCGAGGAGACCATGGAGAGCCCAAGGACCAAGGCCAAGCGTGCACGGAAGTGAAGGAAGGAGAAGGAAGAAGGGCCAGCTACTACAACGGCCGGACATCCGGCTCGACCCCCGGAAATCCGGCATCAGCCATCCAGAGAGCACCGCAAAGGCCCAGCGCAGCACGGACATTCGGCCATCACCCCGGACATCCGGCTCCTCCCGAAGCCCCGGACATCCGGCCCCCTTCGCCCAGAATTCCGGCCCCTCCATCATCGAATGCATCTGGAAGACCCAGGCCAGCCCGGACATCCGGCCCCTTGCCCCAGACATCCGGCCCGTCCCAAAGCCCCGGACATCCGGCCCCCAGCTCGGACATCCGGCGCATGTCTGTGCACAGTGAACGGGCCAAGGGCCCATGTATCCCTCTTTCCCACTTACCCCTTCATGGCTTAGACTATATATACTCCCCCACCTCCTTCTATTTAGGGTTAGCATTGTGTAATCTCATATTAGAGATACAGCATGGCTCATCCATATCGGATCTACTCCACGAGAGAGACCATGGCCCCTCTACGGAGAAGATCCACATTGGATTCAAGACCTGAGGGAGTCCTGGATTAGGGGGTCTCCAGACAGCTGGACTATATCCTTTGGCCGGACTGTTGGACTATGAAGATACAAGATTAAAGACTTCGTCTCGTGTCCAGATGGGACTCTACTTGGTGTAGAAGGCAAGCTAGGCAGTATGGATATGGATATCTCCTCCTTTGTAACCGACCTTGTGTAACCCTAGCCCTTTTCGGTGTCTATATAAACCGGAGGGTTTTAGTCCGTAGGACAACATAAAATCATACCATAGGCTAGCTTCTAGGGTTTAGCCTCTCCGATCTCGTGGTAGATCAACTCTTGTAATACTCATATCATCAAGAATAAATCAAGCAAGATGTAGGGTTTTACCTCCATAAAGAGGGCCCGAACCTGGGTAAAACATCATGTTCCTTGCCTCCTGTTACCATCCGCCTTAGACGCACAGTTCGGGACCCCCTACCCAAGATCCGCCGGTTTTGACACTGACATTTGTCCTTTCATTGAGAGTTCCTCTGTGTCGTCACCGTCAGGCTTGATGGCTCCTACGATCATCGATAGTGATGCAGTCCAGGGCGAGACTTTTTTCCCCGGACAGATCTTTGTGTTCAGCGGCTTCGCACTGCGGGCCAACTCGCTTGGCCATCTGGAGCAGATCGAAAGTTACGCCCTGGCCACTAGGTCAGGTTTGGAAGCTTAAACTACACGGCCGATGTCCGCGGATACTTGATCTTTGACGGATTCGAGCCCCTGCCTTGTGCGCCACGCGGTCATGATGAGTATGATTTAGCTCTACCATCGGACCGTATTCAGGAGATCGCCCTGGCAGCCCCCTCGACCCTCAATTCGGAGCCAATTTCGCCATCCGTGGACGGGTGGATGGACCCCGTCATGGAGGCCGTACCCTCAGCGGCGATCGAGCCGAATATCGACCTTACCCTTCACGAGAGTCGTGTTGCCAAACTGTCGGATTCTTCTCCGGCCACGGACTCTGAACCGCCTGCGCCCGTTCCTACCGAATCCAATTGGGCGCCGATCATGGAGTTTACCTC
Source organism: Triticum aestivum (assembly GCF_018294505.1). Taxonomy (NCBI): domain Eukaryota; kingdom Viridiplantae; phylum Streptophyta; class Magnoliopsida; order Poales; family Poaceae; genus Triticum; species Triticum aestivum. The sequence continues at coordinate 406,691,610 of NC_057812.1, forward strand.
CACAGATATTTTTCAACACTCACCCTTCGGCGACATACTGAGCTCATTAAGGTCTCTCTCCTTGTTAGGAGGATCCTGGTCGAACTACGTCCGGCAGGATTGGGATGCGGATGACGAAGATTTTCGCCGCCCACCCACCACCCACTTAGTAGCCACTGTCGATGACTTAACCGACATGCTCGACTTTGACTCCGAAGACATCAACGGTATGGACGACGATGCGGGAGTCAAAGAGGAATCACTGCCCAGAGGGCACTGGACAGCCACCTCATCATACGATATATACATGGTGGACACACCCAAAGAAGGCGATGGCGACGAGACAACGGAGGATGACCCCTCCAAGAAGCAACCTAAGCGTCGGTGTCGGCGGCGCCGCTCTAAGTCCCGCCAAGGCAAAAGTGGTGATACCGGCACCAGAGATAATAGCACTCCGGACAGCGCCGAAGACAACAACAATCCCCTCCAGCAAGATTTAGAGCAGGAGTATGGAGGAGCCAGCTCCCCTGAGAGAGCAGCAGATGGAGAGGCGGAGGATGATAATTACATGCCTCCCTCTGAAGACAAGGCAAGCCTCGGCGATGACGAATTCGTCGTGCCAGAGGATCCCGTCGAACAAGAGTGCTTCAAGCGCTAGCTTATAGCCACGGAAAATAGCCTTAAGAAAAAGCAGCAACAGCTTCAAGCTGGTCAAGATTTGCTAGCTGACAGATGGACTGAAGTCCAGGCGGCCGAGGAGTATAAACTCGAACGCCCCTCCAATAGTTACCCAAAATGCAAGTTGCTACCCCGACTGGAGGAGGAAGCACCGAAACCTACATCCCCGGCGTACGACGCGGCTGATCGGCCACCTCGTGGCCGCGACTGTCACATCCCTAGTTCTGGTATGACCTAGACCAGCTAGCCATTTGTCCTTCATGTTTAAATTCCATTTAAATTTGAAATGGGGATTTGTGAAACCCTCAGAATCATTTCTGGAAATAATCCAGATAAAAATTTCTCCAAAAAGGTCCAAGAAAATGTTCATGTTACTCTCTGAAAATATTGGTCAGAGGTAAAAATCAAACCAATATTTTAAGGAACTCATAAATTTTATTTTGGACATTTGGAGTTAATCCAGTAATTATTTGCGTTGGATAAATATTTATATATATATATATATGAAACATTGTCCAGTAATTCTGAATTTTGGTGAGGGGTTTTGGAATAATCCCTTAGGCCCCTGCAAAAATTGTCAGAATTAAATAAAATGATTTGGTATTTTTATCAAATCAAAACAAATGTCAGAAAATAGAAAACAAAAACAAAATAAAAGACAGAGAGAGAATGACTCACCTGGGCCTTACCTGTGCCAGCCCACCACTGTTTGCCCAGGTCAAGTCATTGCCTACCTCCTGCCAGGAGGACCGCGCGCGTGCACGCGCCGACCACCTCCTGCCTGCCTGCCTCGCCCCCTCGACGGCCTGGATGCCTCTGGCATCGCCACGCTACCCCCCGTCTCTCTCTCGCTCTCTCTCGTCCCCATCCCCTCCTCTGCTCTCTCTCTCCCTCGCACGCACCGAACGGCTCCGTCGCCGCCGCACGCCGTTGCCGCGCCCACCGCCACGGCCTCGCCTCCCCGTCGTGCTCAGAACCTCCGCCACGTCGCCGGCTACCTCCTCATCGAGCCACGCACCTCCGGACGGCCTCCATCGCCGCCATCACCATCGTCTTCGCCACCGGCTGCCCGAGATCGCCGATGATGCTTCGGCCGCACTAGTGCTTCCCCGAGCTCGCTGACGCCTCCGCTGGATCCGCCGTGAGCTCTACTTCGTTTCCCCCTCCTCCCCGTGCTCGTTTGCCCCATCCAGCTAGCTCAACCACCGCGCCCGCGAGCTCCTCACCGCCGGCCATGGCGCCACGGTGGCCAGAGCCCGAGCCAGCCACTCCTGTGCGCGTCACCGTGCTCCTGGTGACGCCAGGAGGCCGTAGAGGCCCTCCGCATCCCTTGCCGTGCACCGCAGCGCTGCGCCCACACGCCACCGAACTCCGGCCGCCGCCCTGAGCTCCGCCCCGATGAGCTCCGGCCGTCCCCGCCTCTCCCACTTGCTCCAGATGACGCGGACGAGGCTCAGCTCCTCGCCCGTGGTCTTCTCCGCCCAAATGGTCGCCGGAGGGCGATTCCCGTGCCCTCCGCCGCGTTCGGCCTCGCCGGCGGCTAAACGCCGGCAGGTTTGACCGAGTCAACCCCGCTAATTAACCCCCCCCCCTCTATGACACTGACAGTGGGCCCCGCGCCCTAATCTGTTAATTAGATTAGATATAACCCCCTTTGTTAATTAACCTATGAAACTGACATGTGGACCCCACACGTCAGGTTTGACCGGTCAGCAACGGTTGACTTGCTGACGTCATGCCACTATCATGCTGACGCAATTATTCATTTTCTGGTATTAAAATAAATCAGGAAATTCCAGAAAATACTCAAAACTTCAAAAAATCATAGAAATTCAACCATAGCTCATATGAAAAATCATCAGAAAAATGCAATCTATCCAGCTGTACCAGTTTCATGCATGAAAAACCAAGTTATATCTGCTGTATAGGTGAAAACATATGAATGGCAATTATAAGAGCTTATGTTAAAGATGCATTTGAATCTTTGGTTCAAATGGACTTTAACCAAATGAATGCTAGTTGCATTAGCTCAAACAACATCACATCTTCATGCCATGTTCATGCATCATATTGTTGCATATGCTTGTGTATTGATTGTCGACACCGTTCCTTCTCGATAGGTCCTGCTCCGGAGACCGATCCAGAGTACCTGTCAGAGGAGCAGTGCCCCCCTGTTGATCTACTAGGCAAGCAACCCCCTTGTTCATTCCGATACAGTCCTACTCTCTCGCTCCTGCTCTCATTTATTGCATTAGGACAACAACGATTCAACTGCTACTTTATGCTGCGGTAGTTGAACCCATTCCTCTGCATGACCTGTCATTGCCACAGTAAATAGTTAAAACCCACTATCATGTGTAGCAGTTGTTTGAGTCATGTTGTGTTCCTACCATGCCATGCCTGCTATTGCTTAGAGTTGTGTCAGGTCTGATTCATCAGGAATGAATTGGAGTGTTATGATATGTTCTGGTGCTGAGAGTTAAGCGTGTGAACACGATTTGGTAAAGGTAGCAGTGAGAGGCCATGTAGGAGTACATGGTGGGTTGTCTCATTGGGACCGTCCTTAAGAACTGAGTTCTGTGTAAGTTGTCCAATGACTAGCTACTACCACACATTGGGCTCCGAGCGCTCCAAGCTCTCTCGACTTATTAACCGCCTTGATCTTGTCCAGGAGTTGCAAATAGTTTCTGGTGTTTGTAGGTAGTGCTATTTATCTACCGAGTGGCACCCGACAAGGTGGGCTTGGGACAGACTAGGCACAGGTGGCACGGTGTACCAAGTGGCACCCGGATGGTGGGCTTGGGAACCCTGCTCACATCGTTTGGGGCCGTGAGCGACACCCCGGCCGGATCTCCTTGCGGATGGAACCCAAATAGGCGATAAACCTGGACTAGAGTCTTGCGTGGTTAGTCAGGTCGTGGCCGACACCCTCGCCAGGCTTCCGCTTGAAGGTTGCCGAGATACATGACGTGTACATGGTGATAAGTGGTGAGAGCGTGTGTGAAGAAGTACACCCCTGCAGGGTTATCATGATCTATTCGAATAGCCGTGTCCTCGGTTATGGACTTCTTGGATGCTTACGTGGTACATAGACAACTTAAAGTGGATACTCTAAAATGCTCAAGACAAGTGTGAGTGCTATGGATGGCCTTCTCGTAGGAGAGACGGGGATGAATCCATAGTAGTGTATTGATGTGGTGATTAGTGGACTCGTGTGCGCTGCCTCATCTCAAAGAAGTTTCTCATTGTCGTAGAACAGGATAGCCACTGAGTCAAAGCTGGCTTGCTGCAACTAAACCCCACATTACCTTCTTGATACAAATGCATGTATGATAGGATCTGATGTAAGTCTTGCTGAGTACCTTTGTACTCACGTTTGCTTTATTTATGTTTTGCAGGTGAGACATCTGTCTCACTAGTAGTACCGCTTGGACTTCGACGAGTAGCTTGTTACCTCAGCTACGATCTTGTACCTTGGAGGGACTTGTAGATAGTCAGGCTTCTCGGCCTTTTTCTTTTGTAGTTGTCTGTACTCAGACATGTAATGCTTCCATTGCTTGTATGCTCTGAATGATGGGTCATGTGACCCCTGTTTGTATTTATGCTATGTGGCCCTTCTGAGCCTTTATCTATATGAGTTTGCGTTATGTTGTGATACCATGTTGTACAGCACATACTTGCATGTTATGCGTACGTGTGACGTGTATTGCTATGTGTGGGATCCGACAATCTAGTTGTTTATCCTTGGCAGTCTCTCTTATGGGGAAATGTAGTCTAGTGCTTCCTTGAGCCATAGTAATCCGCTACAACCCGGCTCACCGGAGTCCTGCTAGCCCAGCACTACTGCTCAGGACACTTGACTGGCCGGCATGTGTTTCACTTCGTTCCTGTGTTTGTCCCTTCGGGGAAATGTCACGCAGTGACATCCGGAGTCCTGCCTAGCCTGCTACAGCCCGGGTTCCCCGGAGTCCTATTAGCCCAGTGCTACAGCCCGGATTCACACGCTGCTGACCAACACGCTCGATGTGAATCATGTATGCCTGTTCCCATAGGTTAGTGCCACTTTGGGTTCACGCTAGCCATGTCGGCCCGGGTTCTCTGTCATATGGATGCTAGCGACACTATCATATACGTGAGCCAAAAGGCGCAAATGGTCCCGGGCCATGGTAAGGCGACACCCGTGGGGATACCGTGCGTGAGGCCGCAAAGTGATATGAGGTGTTACATGCTAGATCGGTGTGACTTAGAATCGGGGTCCCGACAGCTTTGGTATCAGAGCCTGACTGCCTGTAGGATTACCAAGCCAACCTGGTCGAAGTTGAGTCTAGAAATTCTTTAGCTATATAGGGGAATTGATTGTGGAAGGGAACGTGAGGCTCTTTTTACTCCTTATGCCTCATGCCTTCTGATCTGAGTCATCCTATCTTTCCTACGGGGTTAAGGAACTAGGCTTTCTCTTCCGTCTATCAGGATCACGTGTTACTACTCCGTAGTCTCTAAGGTTTGGTTGATCTGAGTCATATCCCAGTTTGAGTACCTCCGGTGTAGCCTGTTTAGTAATATCCCAGAACCTTGAGTGATGATGTTGAGTATGGTGCTACCCCGTCTTTGCAGAATGTCTCATTTCGAGCATTTTACTGCCGTTATGCTGCCGGAATTGTCCTAGGAGTTCAAGAGATAGTATTTTTCCTCGTACTATAATCTACATCCTTATGATGATGCTGAATCCATCCTTGTTTCCTTGGTTGGTTCTTCAGGATGTCGTCAGTTAACCGAAGTTCTGTTGCTCGTAGCCGGAACCACGGAGATGGTAGGGATGAGGATCCTCCCGACCAGCCTTCGTTGGCAGAGTTCATGTTAGAGATGGAGAAGAACAAGCGAGAGTCTAACCGCTTGTTAGCACGTATTGAGGAGAACACCTCCCGTCAGCACAAAGAGTCAGCGTCCATCTATGATTTCATTGGTCTGAAACCACCTACCTTCCATCATTCCATTGAACCACTTGATGCAGATGACTGGCTCCGTAGTATCACACGCAAGCTGCATTCGGCGAACGTAGCTGAAAGTGACAGGGTCACCTACATTGCTTATCATCTGGAAGGTCCTGCTAGTATTTGGTGGCAGAACTATGAGGCTATGCTTCCAGCTGGCCAGATAACCACCTGGAGAGATTTCACCGAGGCTTTTCGCGAGCATCACATTCCTCAGGCTCTCATTGACCGCAAGAGAGAAGAGTTCTGTAGTTTCACTCAGAGTAAGATGACTATTGATGCTTACAGTAGAGAGTTTGAGAACCTCGCCCGCTATGCTATAGAAGAAGTGTCCACAGACGCCAAGAAGCAGGCTAGGTTCCGGAAGGGTCTCAACCCCAAGTTGCGTCGTGATCTCCACTTGCATCATTGCAATACCTTCCAGGCTCTTGTGAACAAGGCCATTAATGCGGAGACAACTCAGCTCACTTACGAGGAGTCTCGTAAGCACACCCGTGATTTGGTTTCTTTTTCCGGTTCTAGTTCGCAGAAGCGCCGGATTTGGGTTCCGAACTCCGCTCTTCCACCCGGATATTCGCCGAGGCCATCTTATGTGGCGCCTCGCCCAGTTCAGTTACATATTCCACTCAGGCTTGCTGGTAGACCGCATGTCAAAGCGGGTCCACGTCCTACTTTAGGGACTTGTTTCACATGCGGAGAGCCAGGACACTATGCCCGTGACTGCTCTCAAACCAACTATGCTCCACCCCAGCCTGAGAAGTCTGTTGGCCGTGGTAAGCCATCACGCAAGATGATTAGTGTCAAGTCAGCTCCCACTGAACATGGATGTGTGCATCACAGTCTCAGTTAAAGACACTCATGATGATCCGGATGTCGTTCTTGGTACACTCCTTGTCAACTGTCATCCAGCTTCGGTTCTGTTTGATACCGGAGCATCTCATTCTTTCATTTCCGAAAATTATGCCAGCTTGCACAATATATCCTTTTGTGATATGCCCTCTCCACTAGTAATTCAAACTCCTGGATCCAAATGGCAAACTTCTAGTGTAAGCCATGGTAATGAAATCCTTGTCGACAGACTAGTATTCCTTGCATCACTTATAGCCCTCAAGTCTACAGATATTAACATCATCTTGGGTATGGACTGGATGAAAGCTCATTATGCCAAGATTGATTGTTACACCAGGTCTGTTCAGCTTACACATCCATCTGGCAAGATAGTCACTGTCTCCACTAGAGTTGCAAAGCGTCAGCTCTATTCTCTTAATGCCAACCCTCTTCCAGACCTTGAAGATATCCCGGTAGTCCGTGACTTTCCGGATGTCTTTCCAGAGGAACTGCCAGGCATTCCACCTGACAGAGATGTAGAATTTGTCATAGATCTTATCCCAGGAACCGCTCCAATCTCTAGGAGACCTTACAAGATGGCACCCTTAGAACTAGCTGAGCTTAAGAAACAACTCGATGAATCCTTGCAAAAGGGTTTCATCCGTCCTAGTTCTTCTCCCTGGGCTTGCCCCGTCCTCTTCGTCAAGAAGAAGGATGGTACGGACCGGATGGTTGTAGATTATCGTCCCGTTAATTTGGTCACGATAAAGAACAAGTATCCGCTCCCCAGGATCAACGATTTGTATGATCAGCTCGCTGGATCCTCAGTCTTTTCCAAGATGGATTTGAGGTTAGGCTACCACCAAATCAAGATCAGAAATGGGGACATTCCTAAGACGGCTTTTGTCACTCGTTATGGTCAGTACGAGTACACCGTCATGTCCTTTGGTCTAACCAATGCTCCAGCTACATTCTCCCGCTTGATGAACTCGATCTTCATGGAGTACTTAGATAAGTTCGTCATGGTTTACCTTGATGATATTCTTATTTACTCGAAGAATGAGGAAGATCATGCCGAACATCTTAGACTTGTGCTAGAAAAACTCAGAGAGCACCGCCTTTATGCCAAGTTCTCCAAGTGCGAATTTTGGTTGCCAGAAGTGACCTACCTAGGCCACGTGATCTCTGGTAAGGGCATTGCCGTCAATCCCGAGAGAGTTCAGGCCGTTCTTGATTGGACTCCGCCTGAAACAGTTAAGCAAGTTAGGAGTTTCCTTGGCCTAGCCAGTTATTGCCGCCGCTTCATTGAGAACTTCTCCAAAGTGGCCAAACCTCTCACGGAACTTCTCAAGAAAGATAAAAAGTTTGAGTGGTCCCCACAGTGTGAGCACAGTTTTCAGGAACTGAAAAGACGCCTGACTTCTGCTCCCATACTTGTGCCACTGGATTTCACTAAGGACTTTGTTATCTATTGTGATGCCTCACGACAGGGACTAGGTTGCATTCTTATGCAAGATCGCCATGTGATTGCCTATGCATCTCGACAGTTGCATCCACATGAGGAGAATTATCCTACACATGATCTAGAGCTTGCAGCCGTAGTCTATGCACTTAAGACATGGCGACATTACCTTCTCGGTAAACATTGCGAGATTTACACCGACCACCAGAGTCTCAAGTATATCTTCACCCAACCAGATTTGAACCTTAGGCAAAGACGTTGGTTGGAGTTGATCTCAGATTAAGACTTAGGGATTACCTACACCCCAGGCAAGGGGAATGTCATGGCTGATGCGCTAAGTCGTAAGTCCTATTGCAACAATCTCATGTTGCAGCAGGGCCAACCACTTCTCCATGAGGAATTATGTAAGCTTAACCTTCACCTTGCTCCTCACGGATTCCTTTCTACCTTGGTGGCGAAACCTACTCTTGTGGATCAAATCATCTCTGCTCAGAAGCAGGATACGGGAATTTCCCGGATCAAGAGAAACATTAACAAAGGAGTTGGTGGTAGTTTCTCTATAGATGATCGTGGTGTTGTTTTCTTTGAGAGTCGCTTGGTGGTTCCCAAGAATCAACATCTTCGACAATTAATCCTTAAGGAGGCGCATGAATCTCCTCTCACGATTCATCCCGGTAGTACTAGGATGTATCAGGACCTGCGCCAGAGGTTCTGGTGGACTAGAATGAAGAGAGAAATTGCTCAATTTATTGCTAACTGTGATGTTTGTCATCACGTGAAGGCAGAGCATCAGAGACCTACTGGCACCCTTCAACCTTTAGCTATTCCTGAGTGGAAATGGGATAAAATTGGTATGGACTTCATCACCGGCTTTCCCAGGACCAAGAGAGGGAATAATGCTATCTTCGTAGTCATTGATCGTCTTTCCAAAGTGGCTCACTTCCTACCTGTTCGAGAGAGTATCACTGCTAGTCAGCTCGCTGACTTATATATTTCTCGAATAGTGTCACTTCATGGTGTTCCACTAGAGATCAATTCAGACCATGGTAGTCTTTTCACTTCTCATTTCTGGGAGAGTTTCCAAACTGCCATGGGCACCCGTCTTTCCTTCAGTACCGCTTTCCACCCTCAATCAAGTGGTCAGGTGGAAAGGGTCAACCAGATTCTTGAAGACATGCTTAGAGCTTGTGTTATCTCATTCGGTATGGATTGGGAGAAGTGTCTTCCCTTCGCCGAGTTTGCTTATAACAACAGCTACCAATCCAGCCTCAAGAAAGCTCCTTTTGAGGTTCTGTATGGACGAAGATGTCGAACACCTTTGAACTGGTCAGAAACCGGTGAAAGACAATTCTTTGGACCGGATATGATCCAGGAGGCAGAAGAGCAAGTTCGCATCATTCGTGAGAATTTGAAAACAGCCCAATCTCGTCAAAAGAGCCAGTATGACCGTAGTCATAAGGAAGTGGCTTATGAAATTGGCGACAAAGCTTACCTTCGGGTTACCCCTTTGAAGGGTACCCATCGATTCGGTATCAAGGGCAAGTTGGCTCCTCGTTACATTGGTCCCTTTCTCATTCTCGCTAAACGAGGAGAGGTTGCCTACCAGTTGGAACTACCCCCACATCTTTCTCGAGTTCATGATGTCTTCCACGTCTCTCAACTCAGGCGTTGCTTCTCGGATCCCATCCGCGGAGTGGACCACGAAACGCTTGATCTCCAAGATAACCTCACTTATCGAGAGTACCCTGTCTGCATCCTTGATCAAGCAGAGCGTGTCACCCGACGTCATAACATCAAGTTTCTCAAGGTTCAGTGGTCTCATCATTCCGAGAGAGAAGCTACTTGGGAGCGTGAAGATCGTCTTCGACTTGAGTACCCCACTTTCTTTCCGCCGACTCCTGAATCTCGGGACGAGATTCTTCCGAGTGGGGGCGAGTTGTCACATCCCTAGTTCTGGTATGACCTAGACCAGCTAGCCATTTGTGCATCATGTTTAAATTCCATTTAAATTTGAAATGGGGATTTGTGAAACCCTCAGAATCATTTCTGGAAATAATCCAGATAAAAATTTCTCCAAAAAGGTCCAAGAAAATGTTCATGTTACTCTCTGAAAATATTGGTCAGAGGTAAAAATCAAACCAATATTTTAAGGAACTCATAAATATTTATTTTGGACATTTGGAGTTAATCCAGTAATTATTTGCGTTGGATAAATATTTTTATATATATGAAATATTGTCCAATAATTCTGAATTTTGGTGAGGGGTTTTGGAATAATCCCTTAGGCCCCTGCAAAAATTGTCAGAATTAAATAAAATGATTTGGTATTTTTATCAAATCAAAACAAATGTCAGAAAATAGAAAACAAAAACAAAATTAAAGATAGAGAGAGAATGACTCACCTGGGCCTTACCTGTGCCGGCCCAGCACTATTGGCCCAGGCCAAGTCCTCACCTACCTCCTGCCAGGAGGACGGCGCGCGTGTGCCTGACACGCGCGTGCACGCGCCGGCCACCTCCTGCCTGCCTGCCTCGCCCCCTCGACGGCCTGGACGCCTCTGGCGTCGCCAGTCTACCCCCCGTCTCTCTCTCGCTCTCTCTCATCCCCATCCCCTCCTCTGCTCTATCTCCCTCGCACGCACCGAGCGGCTCCGTCGCCGCCGTACGCCGTTGCCGCGCCCACCACCATGGCCTCGCCTCCCCGTCGTGCTCAGAACCTCCGCCACGTCGCCGGCTACCTCCTCATCGAGCCAGGCACCTCCGGACGGCCTCCATCGCCGCCATCGCCATCGTCTTCGCCACCGACTGCCCGAGATCGCCGACGACCCTCCGACCGCACCAGTGCTTCCCCGAGCTCGCTGACGCCTCCGCTGGATCCGCCGTGAGCTCTACTCCGTTTCCCCCTCCTCCCCGTGCTCGTTTGCCCCATCCAGCTAGCTCAACCACCATGCCCGCGAGCTCCTCGCCGCCAACCATGGCGCCACGGTGGCCAGAGCCCGAGCCAGCCACTCCCGCGCGCGTCACCGTGCTCCTGGTGACGCCAGGAGGCCGTAGAGGCCCTCCGCATCCCCTACCGTGCACCGCAGCGCTGCGCCCACACGCCACTGAACTCCGGCCGCCGCCCCGAGCTTCGCCCCGACGAGCTCCGGCCGTCCCCGCCTCTCCCACTTGCTCCAGATGACGCGAACGAGGCTCAGCTCCTCGCCCGTGGTCTTCGCCGCCCAAATGGTCGCCGGAGGGCGATTCCCGTGCCCTCCGCCGCGTTCGGCCTCGCCGGCGGCTAAACGCCGGCAGGTTTGACCGAGTCAACCCCGCTAATTAACCCCCCCTCTATGACACTGACAGTGGGCCCCACGCCCTAATCTGTTAATTAGATTACATATAACCCCCTTTGTTAATTAACCTATGAAACTGACATGTGGACCCCACACGTCAGGTTTGACCGGTCAGCAATGGTTGACTTGCTGACGTCATGCCACTATCATGCTGACGCAATTATTCATTTTCTGGTATTAAAATAAATCAGGAAATTCCAGAAAATATTCAAAACTTCAAAAAATCACAGAAATTCAAACGTAGCTCATATTGAAATAATTTATATATGAAAAATCATCAGAAAAATGCAATCTATCCAGTTGTACCAGTTTCATGCATGAAAAACCAAGTTATACCTGCTGTATAGGTGAAAACACATGAATGGCAATTATAAGAGCTTATGTTAAAGATGCATTTGAATCTTTGGTTCAAATGGACTTTAACCAAATGAATGATAGTTGCATTAGCTCAAACAACATCACATCTTCATGCCATGTTCATGCATCATATTGTTGCATATGCTTGTGTATTGATTGTCGACACCGTTCCTTCTTGATAGGTCCTGCTCCGGAGACCGATCCAGAGTACCTGTCAGAGGAGCAGTGCCCCCCTGTTGATCTACCAGGCAAGCAACCCCCTTGTTCATTCCGATACAGTCCTACTCTCTCGCTCCTGCTCTCATTTATTGCATTAGGACAACAACGATTCAACTGCTACTTTATGCTACGGTAGTTGAACCCATTCCTCTACATGACCTGTCATTGCCACAGTAAATAGTTAAAACCCACTAGCATGTGTAGCAGTTGTTTGAGCCATGTTGTGTTCCTACCATGCCATGCCTGCTATTGCTTAGAGTTGTGTCAGGTCTGATTCATCAGGAATGAATTGGAGTGTTATGATATGTTCTGGTACTGAGAGTTAAGCGTGTGAACATGATTTGGTAAAGGTAGCGGTGAGAGGCCATGTAGGAGTACATGGTGGGTTTTCTCATTGGGACCGTCCTTAAGAACTGAGTTCTGTGTAAGTTGTCCAATGACTAGCTACTAACACACATTGGGCTCCGGGCGCTCCAAGCTCTCTCGACTTATTAACCTCCTTGATCTTGTCCAGGAGTTGCAAATAGTTTCGAGTGTTTGTAGGTAGTGCTATTTATCTACTGAGTGGCACCCGGCAGGGTGGGCTTGGGATAGACTAGGCACAGGTGGCACGGTGCACCAAGTGGCACCCAGATGGTGGGCTTGGGAACCCTGCTCACATCGTTTGGGGCCGTGAGCGACACCCCGGCCGGATCTCCTTGCAGATGGAACCCAAATAGGCGATAAACATGGACTAGAGTCTTGCGTGGTTAGTCAGGTCGTGGCCGACACCCTCGCCAGGCTTCCGCTTGAAGGTTGCCGAGATACATGGCGTGTACATGGTGATAAGTGGTGAGAGCGTGTGTGAATAAGTACACCCCTGCAGGGTTATCATGATCTATTCGAATAGCCGTGTCCTCGGTTATGGACTTCTTGGATGCTTACGTGGTACATAGACAACTTAAAGTGGATACTCTAAAATGCTCAAGACAAGTGTGAGTGCTATGGATGGCCTTCTCGTAGGAGAGACGGGGATGAATCCATAGTAGTGTATTGATGTGGTGATTAGTGGACTCGTGTGCGCTGCCTCATCTCAAAGAAGTTTCTCGTTGTCGTAGAACAGGATAGCCACTGAGTCAAAGCTGGCTTGCTGCAACTAAACCCCACATTACCTTCTTGATACAAATGCATGTATGATAGGATCTGATGTAAGTCTTGCTGAGTACCTTTGTACTCACGTTTGCTTTATTTATGTTTTGCAGGTGAGACATCTGTCTCACTAGTAGTACCGCTTGGACTTCGACGAGTAGCTTGTTACCTCAGCTACGATCTTGTACCTTGGAGGGACTTGTAGATAGTCAGGCTTCTCAGCCTTTTTCTTTTGTAGTTGTCTGTACTCAGACATGTAATGCTTCCGTTGCTTGTATGCTCTGAATGATGGGTCATGTGACCCCTGTTTGTATTTATGCTATGTGGCTCTTCTGAGCCTTTATCTATATGAGTTTGCGTTATGTTGTGATGCCATGTTGTACATCACATACTTGCATGTTATGCGTACGTGTGACGTGTATTGCTATGTGTGGGATCCGACAATCTAGTTGTTTATCCTTGGCAGTCTCTCTTATGGGGAAATGTAGTCTAGTGCTTCCTTGAGCCATAGTAGTCCGCTACAGCCCGGTTCACCGGAGTCCTGCTAGCCCAGCACTACTGCTCAGGACACTTGACTGGCCGGCATGTGTTTCACTTCGTTCCTGTGTTTGTCCCTTCGAGGAAATGTCACGCGGTGACATCCGGAGTCCTGCCTAGCCTGCTACAGCCCGGGTTCCCCGGAGTCCTCTTAGCCCAGTGCTACAGCCCGGATTCACACGCTGCTGAGCGACACGCTCGATGTGAATCATGTATGCCTGTTCCCATAGGTTAGTGCCGCTTTGGGTTCACGACTAGCCATGTCGGCCCGGGTTCTCTGTCATATGGATGCTAGTGACACTATCATATACGTGAGCCAAAAGGCGCAAACGGTCCCGGGCCATGGTAAGGCGACACCCGTGGGGTTACCGTGCGTGAGGCCGCAAAGTGATATGAGGTGTTACATGCTAGATCGGTGTGACTTAGAATCGTGGTCCCGATAGTGACAGAGAGACATTCCAGCCAAAAGCTCAGCCCACACCCCGACGTCATTCAAATAAAAAGGCAGGGGGAAATACGCCAGAGCTGTGAGATGTATTGGAGGACAAAGCAAAACATGCAAGATCGATCTACGGATCACGAGGGCGCGCCACTATGCGAGACGATAATCGTCACGCCGGATACAGTAAAATTAAGTCTGGCCGGGCCAAACACAGCGGGCAAGACTCATTCAAGCTGCATCGCGATATAGCCCAGTACAGAGGCGCCGCACACCCCTTATGCTTCACAGACGAAGTGATGGATCATCAAATCCCAAAGGGTTTCAAACCCGTAAATATAGAATCATACGACAGCACAACAGATCCTGCGGTATGGATCGAGGATTTCCTCTTGCACATCCACATGGCCCGTAGTGATGACCTACACGCCATCAAATACCTCCCACTCAAACTCAAAGGACCAGCTCGGCATTGGCTCAACAGCTTGCCAGCGGAGTCCATTGGCTGTTGGGAAGATCTGGAAGCCGCATTCCTCGACAACTTTCAGGGCACTTATGTGCGACCACCAGATGCCGATGACTTGAGCCACATAATTCAGCAGCCAGAGGAATTGGCCAGGCAATTCTGGACACGGTTCCTAACAAAGAAAAATCAAATCGTCGACTGCCTGGATGTAGAGGCCCTAGCAGCTTTCAAGCACAACATCCGCGACGAGTGGCTAGCCCGGCACCTTGGTCAGGAAAAACCGAAATCTATGGCAGCCCTCACGACACTCATGACCCGCTTTTGTGCGGGAGAAGACAGCTGGCTGGCTCGCAGCAATAACATATCAAAGAACCATGGTACTTCGGATACCAAGGACGGCAATGGCAGGTCACGTCGCAACAAACATAAGCGCCGCATTAACAGTGACAATACCGAGGATACGACAGTTAATGCCGGATTCAAAGGCTCTAAACCCGGTCAGCGGTAAAAGCCGTTCAAAATAAGCACTCCGGGCCCGTCCAGTTTGGACCGTATACTCGACCGCTCGTGCCAAATACACAGCACCCCCGACAAGCCAGCCAACCACACCAACAGGGATTGTTGGGTGTTCAAGCAGGCCGACAAGCTAAATGCCGAAAACAAAGATAAGGGGTCACATAGCGATGACGAGGAGGAGCCCTGGCAGCCGAACACCGAAGGACAGAAGAGGTTCCCCCCACAAGTGCGGACGATGAACATGATATACGCAACCCACATCCCCAAGAGGGAGCGGAAGCGTGCGCTCAGGGACGTATATGCGTTGGAGCCAGTCGCCCCAAAGTTCAACCCATGGTCTTCATGTCCGATCACCTTCGATCGCAGAGACCACCCCACTAGTATCCGCCATGGCGGATTCGCCACATTGGTCCTCGACCCAATCATTGATGGATTCCACCTCACTCGAGTCCTAATGGACGGTGGCAGCAGCCTGAACCTGCTTTATCAGGACACAATGCGCAAAATGGGTATAGACCCCTCAAGGATCAAACCCACCAAAACAACCTTTAAAGGCGTTAACCCAGGTGTAGAGGCCCATTGCATAGGCTCAGTAACACTGGAAGTGGTCTTTGGATCTCCAGATAACTTCCGAAGCGAAGAGTTGATCTTCGACATAGTCCCGTTCCGCAGTGGCTATCATGCACTGCTAGGGCGAACCACATTTGCAAGATTCAATGCGGTACCGCATTACGCATATCTCAAGCTCAAGATTCTAGGACCTCGGGGGGTCATCACAGTCAATGGAAACACAGAGCGCTCTTTCCGCACGGAGGAGCACACTGCGGCCGTCGCAGCAGATGCACAAAGCAGCCTCTTAAGGCAATCCACTAGTTTGGCGACTAAGGACCCGGACACCTTCAAGCGCGCCCGGAGTAATCGGCAACAGGACCGCCTGGCATGTTCCAAGCTCGCATAGCAATGCGGCCCCCACCCCGGTCCTAGCCAAACGGCGAAATCCGTGCCACGCGTACATAATTACGCATCAAAAATACCATGGGCACAGACGGGGAGGGGGGGCACGACGGCGGCACGCTCCAAGTCGTGGCTTAAACCACACTAAGGGCTTCCCGCTTTGTTATTTTTCTCTTTCAGGACTTCAATCTCTAGAAACCCTGTCCGGCAGCGTGATTGCCGAACACATGATGCAGCATCCAAGGAGGTAGAAGGCTACGTCACACCACGGAACTCCCAGGTGGATTACGATAATGAGTGAAATATTTGTTTTAATACTATTCCTCAGCTTGCCCTTGGAAGGGACATGTCAAACAGTCCTACTTTCTGCTTATCGGACTACTTGTATCATTCTGCTTTAACGCACATTTTTGAATAAAAAATGCATAGCATTAAGACTATTATTGCATTCTTCTTATATATATATGTTCATTTACAACATCCAGCACCCGTACACTCCGGTATGGCCAATACGCTAGGGGCTTAAGCATACCCCATAATACGGCGTGAGAAGTCCGAACACTTTCAACAGTGCGGCACCCCGAACTTATAGCATTATATGCATCAACTCTGAATCATGTCTTGGGTCAATAGTTGGGTTTGCCCGGCTCCCATGTTTTGGTACCTTACGTTCCGCTATATTGGATAAGGTAGCACTGGGAGAACTACTGCGATTGTGCCCCGGTTCTGCCGGGTTAAGCACCTCAGTAGAGAAAGCTAAAACGGACTGTCATGATAAGGCGAGAGACTGGTCGCTGTTCGAGAGGTTTCGAGTCCCTAAAGGCTTATGCCGCTTAGAGCGAGGAGTCGGCCCTGTCTAGCTTAAGGCGTGTATCGTGCCCCGAATTCGGCTTTCCGGATACTAGGGGCTTTGCCGAAATTTAAAATTATAGAATTCTATGGCTAAGTGAGAGTGATAGCGCATTATAGTCCGATTGCCTTGTTCGTTGTGCTGAGCACCTCCCTCGAAGGACCCAACAATGGGAACAAGAGTGCTCAGGTTTATCCCGAACACCCGAACACTCGTCCATCTCTCAGATTTGATAAACAGCCGAACAGAAGGTAATATTTTAAATTCAAACAAGCGTTGCATAGCGCATACGAACAAGTTTTCATAAATACAGGATTACACAAGCGAGTTTACTCGAATATTATATCTTTCGTACACTCGTCCGCTATGAGACGAGCACCCTTGAGGATACCCTCATAGTACATCTCGGGGTGGCGATGCTCCTTGCCCTCCGGTGGCCCTTCCTTAATCAACTTCACGGCGTCTAGCTTGGCCCACTGCACCTTCACACGGGCGAAAGCCCGGCGTGCACCTTCGATGCAGACGGACCGCTTGATGACTTCCAGCCGTGGGCAGGCATCCACAAGCTGCCTCACCAGGACGAAGTAGCTGTTGGGAAGGGCGTCGCTAGGCCACATCCGGACTATAAAGCCCTTCATGGTCGGTTCGGCCGCCTTGTGCAGCTCGACCAGTTGCTTCAGCTGGTCGCTCAGAGGCATCGGGTGTTCGGTCCCAGTATACTGAGACCAGAACAGCTTCTCCGTTGAGCTTCCCTCCTCGGCCTGGTAAAACTGTGCGGCATCCGACACGCTGTGGGGCAAATCTGCGAATGCTCCTGGAGAGCTCCGGATTCAGGTAAGTAACAGGTAATTTACTTTCACATGCTTGCTTTGCATATAGAATGCCTTACCCGCCACTATCTTCTTCATTGCATCAATCTCCTGGAGGGCCTTTTGGGCTTCGGCCTTGGCACTCTTTGCGCTCTCGAGGGCTGCGGCAAGCTCGGACTCTCGCGTCTTCAAGTCAAGCTCCAATGCCTCGTGCTTCGTCACGAGAGCGTGGAGCTCTTGCTGCACCTCGCCCACCCGAGCCTCATGCCTTTCCCGCTCGGTGCGCTTGGTGGCCGCTTTGTTTTCGGCCTCGGATAGCGCTTGCTTCAGGGTCGCCACCTCGGTCGTGGCCCCTGGCAAATTTACGATAATCCCATCATTTTGCAATCACATTCTTTTTATACATATACATATACTAGGTACTACTTAGCTTTGTTCTCCTCGAGCTGCCTCTTGGCAAAGCCGAGCTCGTCCTTGGACCCTTTAAGGTACTGCTTCGGTGCGGCGACCTCCGCAGTCAGTGCGGCAGAGGCCAGCAGCGAAGCCTGCATACGCATATTGACATACTTATATTAGACTCCTGCAATATTGTTTGATCCTCTGTTCGGCTTTTCTTTGTGAACACCGAATAGAGCATCAGGGGCTACTGTCTATGCGGTAATATTTTTCCTATATTTCAAAAACTTACCTCAAAGCCTGTTAGAAGGCTGGCACAGGCTTCAGTCAGTCCGCTCTTGGCGGACTAAACCTTCTGGACCACCGCACACATAATAGTGCGGTGCTCTTCATCGATGGAAGTGCTGCGAAGCGTTCATAGCAGATTGTCCGGTGTCTCTAGATGGACAAAGGTCACCGGCACAGGCGTCTTGCCCCTCTTGGAAGGAGGCCGCCTGCCCGAGTCCGGAACCACTGGGGGTTCCGACGCGGTGTTTGGCTGAGGGCCAAACTCGGAGCCCTCGGGAGCCTTACTCCCTCTGCTCCTGGAGTCCAGAAGGTCACCTTGAGGCGCCTCCGGGACTGTCTCCCCTCGACGCGGTGCCTCTTGAGACAATACCTCGGCGTTGTCCGTAGGGCATGGGGAGGTGGCGGTCTGAAGTGGATCGCTATCCATATCCGACGAACCCAGGGAGCCGTCCGACGATACGTCGATACGGGCTCGTGGCGGTCTGCATGGTCATAATTCGGCGTTAGGAGAGGCAGTGCGTCAAAGGTATGCTATGAGTTATTCTGGCATCCAAATACTTACGACTTCTCTAGGGGCTTGGACCTGAGCAGCCACTCGTCTTCGCCTTCGGCGGCGGTGGTGGAATAGTCCGGAAGGAGAGTCCTTCCCTTCTTGGACCCTTCGCCCCCCGGTTGGGGCGGCCTTCCTTTTCTTGTCTCCCTCGACTGAAGGGGGAGTATCTTCATCTTCCTCCTCGTCTTCCGGGGAGGAGTGCGTCGCGGAGTTATCGGACGATGAGTCCAATAACACCTGGTGTTGGGAACTCTTTTGGGTTCCCTTGGCCTTCTTGGTCTTCTCCAGCACCTTGTAAGGAGCCGGAGTCAGCATCTCCGTTAGGAGAGCGTCCGCGGTGTCTTCGGGCAGAGGGGCCGGACAATTAATCTGCCTTGACGTATCCACCCAGTCCTGTCAAAGGCGTGGAGCTCAGACCCCGCACATGGTTAAGCTAGGGGAAATAAAATATCCTACCGGATGTATAGAACTCACCGAATGTGCTCGGAGCTTCGCGCTTAGTCCGCGGTCCTCGGTGAGGGAGGGAGGGACCTCGACACCCTTGAATAGCACCTTCTAGACGTCCTTATGTGTCATATCGAAGAGCTCGCTCACAGTCTGGTGCTAGGCCGGGTCGAACTCCCACAAGTTGAAGTCCCGTTGTTGGCACGGGAGGATTCGGCGGATGAGCATGACCTGGACTATGTTGACAAGCTTGAGCTTCTTGCCTGCCATATTCCGGATACATTTCTGGAGTCCGTCCAGCTCCACCGATGGACCCCAGGACAGGCCCTTCTCTTTCTAGGAAGTGAGCCACGTGGGGATTCCGGATCGAAACTTGGGGGCGGCCACCCATTTGGCGTCGCGCGGCTCGGTGATGTAGAACCACGCCGATTGCCACCCCTTTATGGTCTCCACGAAGGAGCCTTCAAGCCATATAACATTGGGCATCTTGCCCACCATGGCTCCGCCGCATTCTGCTTGTTGGCCGCCCACCACCTTCGGCTTGATATTAAAGGTCTTTAGCCACAGGCCGAAGTGGGGCCGGATGCAGAGGAAAGCCTCACACACGACGATGAACGCCGAAATGTTGAGGATGAAGTTTGTGGCCAGATCATGGAAGTCCAGCCCGTAGTAGAACATGAGACCACGGATGAATGGATGGAGGGGAAACCCCAGTCCGCGGAGGAAGTGGTGGAGGAAGACTACCCTCTCGTGAGGTTCAGGGGTAGGAACGATCTGCCCCACAGCGGGCAGCCGGTGCGCGATGTTCGCGGCCAAGTATCCGGCCCCGCGCATCTTCTTGATGTGTCCCTCCGTAACGGAGGAAGCCATCCATTTGCCTCCTGCTCCGGACATGATTGGAGAAGATTGAGGGGAAGGATGTAGGCTTGGGAGTTGGAGCTCAAGTGCGCAAGAGAGGATGAGCAAGGAGGAAGAAGGCGTGGGTAGAAAAAGGTTAAACCTTGTCCCTTTATAAGGGCGGCAGAAACTATGCGCCCCCACTAGCCTGGTGAAACTCGCTTATCCCCCAAGCGCCGTAATCGATGGCGCGGTTGGGTTACCCACGCCCGTATTGATGATAATCCCGTAATAAGGGGGACATGATCTCTGCTTTGACAAGACGTGTCAAAAAACTGCCTCACGTTATGTGCGGGGCTAGTTAAAGGAAACGGTTCGAATAATCACCGGGCCATGGCATAATGTCGTGTTGCCAAAATAAGTCAGCAAATTAGATTTGTAGAAATATTATTCTCTCTACGGTGGTATCTGGAACTTATTTTGCAGGGTCGGACACTATCCTTGAATTCAAATTCTTCCGTGGTGTATTCGGAGGAGGAACCCGCCTTGCAATGCCGAAGACAATACTGCGCGCCGGACTTATCGTCATTGAAGCCTGTTTCAGGGGCTACTGAGGGAGTCTTGGATTAGGGGGTCTCTGGACAGCCGGACTATATCCTTTGGCCGGACTGTTGGACTATGAAGATACAAGATTAAAGACTTCGTCTCGTGTCCGGATGGGACTCTACTTGGCGTAGAAGGCAAGCTAGGCAGTATGGATATGGATATCTCCTCCTTTGTAACCGACCTTGTGTAACCCTAGCCCTTTTCCGGTGTCTATATAAACCGGAGGGTTTTAGTCCGTAGGACAACATACAATCATACCATAGGCTAGCTTCTAGGGTTTAGCCTCTCCGATATCATGTTAGATCAACTCTTGTAATACTCATATCATCAAGAATAAATCAAGCAGGACGTAGGGTTTTACCTCCATCAAGAGGGCCCGAACCTGGGTAAAACATCATGTTCCCTGCCTCCTATTACCATCCGCCTTAGACGCACAGTTCGGGACCCCCTACCCGAGATCCGCCGGTTTTGACACCGACAAGACCCCTCACGGGAAGATCCCTTTGTGGATTCAAGACCTCCTCACAGAGAAGAACCGGTAACCTCTTGTATCGTCCTTTGTTGACTTTGGATCGTGTATCTCCCTTTGTGTTCATGGATCTAGCGCATGTGTGATCATACTTGTTGGTTTGAGTGTTCTCTTGTGTTCCCCTTGTGATTTTCTCTCCGTTCTTCCCCGTGTTCTTCGTGTTCTTCGCGGGATCCGCTCTTTCATGAAAAATCGGCCATCTAGGGTTCCACCCTACATCAATCTCCCTCCCACCAATTTTTTCTCTCCCTCCAAAAACCAAGACCGGTTTTAATTCATGCATCACCAGAACCACATGTCTCATGCCCAGAAAAACCAAACCGACACTTTCATCCTTCCATCGATCCCACCCTTCCATATATCACACCAATCCTTCCATTCCCTTCCATATACAACACCAATCAAATCATCTCTAGGAGTCCGCAAGTCGTTTCCTTCGTTAGTCCCGACAAACGATCGATCGAACACCCTCACCATCGATCCCCACCGATTTGTATCCATCCTAAGCCACCTATTTTTACCATCATCCGATTTTCATTATCTCATGTACCTAAATCATGATGGAATCAGAACTTTCCTAAAATACATCACAAATCATCACCGATCCTCTTGCGTGACTCCAAAAACCAAGACCGGTTTTAATTCATGCATCACCTGAACCACACGTCTCATGCCCAGAAAAACCAAACCAACCCTTTCATCCATCCATCGATCCCACCCTTCCATATATCACACCAATCCTTCCATTCCCTTCCATATACGACACCAATCAAATCATCTCTAGGAGTCCGTAAGTCGTTTCCTTCGTTAGTCCTGGCAAATGATCGATCGAACAACCTCACCATTGATCCCCACTGATTTGTATCCATCCTAAGCCATCGATTTTTACCATCCTCTGATTTTCATTATCTCATGTACCTAAATCACGATGGAATCAGAACTTTCCTAAAATACATCACAAATCACCACCGATCCTCTTGCGTGACTCCCGTTCCGAACCCGTCTCTTTTCCTCCCCACCCAGCTTGGCCTCGCAAACCTAGCCGCCAGGCAGAAGTGTTTCTGCATCGTGTCATATCGCTCGACTACGTCGTGGACTACCACCAAAAACAACCATGCATCTTCAACCTGACTGTCGCTTCTCCCACCACCAGCCATGGCGATCGCGACGCACATTCTCCAATGCCTGCCTGACAACGTCACGCCGACGCTCGCTAGCTTGTTGTGTGCCGCCACCGCCCCAGCTGCCGCATCTGCCAAGGTCGCCAGACGCATCATGCGCGTGATTGCCATTAACTTGCACGACGGGCGCCGTGAGGTGATCACATCAGCCTGTCCTGCCGGGCGCTAGCTCCTCCGCGTGCTAGCAAACCACGTAGCTGGTTGAGAGCAGTGCCGTGCGCTGAGCCAAGCCTAGGGATAGAGCAGGGGCTCCAGACCGCCAGACACGCCTGACGCTTCCAACCCCACATGCAGGTTGCGGCCGCTGCCCCGACCTCCATATTCAATGAGGAGAATCCCTATAATATGAATACATCTTGCCAATCCCTTCTTATACTATTTTTATCTTAGTCGGGCAGCCACATATGAAACAGTAACCACAGTGACCGTTGTCTTGCATATCTACTTGTGTACACTTCAATTACTTGTAGCCTGTGGGATCTATGATGCAAGGGAACGAACATGCCATAAGGCACAGGTGAGTCCCCTCTTTGTATTACTATACTTATTCTTGATCCTTTTCGCATGAGAGTATCATGCATGTTTGTACTACTAATCTACTACATGTTATCTATTTGTAGCATGTTTGACATTTGCTGTCCTTTTGCAGACCAGTTTTCTGTGTATCTATCCAAACTGCTATGGAAAGTAGATGAATAAAAGGTAATAATGTTTTTAAAGTTTAGGGAATTGGTGTGCTATTATGAAGTTGCATTCGAGAATTGGATGTGCAAGTGGACTGGTATGGCAGCCTTGATACTCCATATAGTCTATTTCTTTTACAAAACATGAACAATATTATAGATTATATATATTTTGATCTGTTCGGTAGTTACAGATCATTGTTGGGATAGAACTGCAAAGGAATGGGTAAACATCCTGTTATTAATCCGTCAAAGATTTGAAATTGTAGCTCAATAATCTAAACTGAACTAAGTTTCATTTCAGTCAGCTATATCTCGTTTCTTTGTATGCCGAAATCTCCATGGTACACGCTCGCTACGGCCCAAATTTGTCATGCCATGCTGCTATATGCCAGCTCTCGGCGTCTCGTTGTGTTTGGTTTTCTTCCAATTTTATGTTATGCAGTAGTAGGGAAGCTGGGACAGTGACAACGCACAGACGCTACCAACATGCACACCTAAATGCGCTGGGCAGCGAGCAACCTCCCTCATGTCGTTGTGGCACGCTCACTTGATGAGCCACATTGGCCCTGGTGGGTTTGCGGAGCCCGTTAGTGTGGAGTGTGTCCCCGAGGGATAGGGTGTTCCTGGAGGTGCTATGGAAGCGTACGCGCGAGATAGGGTGGATGACCGGTGAGGGCGCCTACCGTGTCTGAGTTTTGGGGAGTGTGACTGAGCTCCCGGCTGACGGCTACTTCCCGGACACCATGGGCACCAATGAAGGGGAGGAATACAACCACGTTTCCAACTATCTTGACAACTTGAGTGTGTTCACCTGCGCCCATTCGTGACAATTGCCCAAGATGTCCTCTCAAACCTGGTACATATGATCAGCCGGTGGATATCCAGTACAGAAATGTTTGCCGTGTGTTGAAGTAGCATACCACAAAGAGTGCACAAGTGCATAAGAGGGCCTGTATTGGTATCCAAAGAGTGAAATCCAATTCGAATCGCCCAATAATTCGGTGTTTCGAACAGCTTCATTGTTTGTGCTCCTCCTCCCATTGCCGGCTGCTTTTACAATGGTTTTTTGGTAGCCCATCAGTATATACTTGTATACAGATTTTGTTTAACATAGTATGGTTTTGTTCCTTTGATTTGAGATGAGATTAAATAAGGAAGATGTCTGTAATTGGAGCAAAAATGTTATAATCTATCTTTCTCTTATTTTCGTAACACTTGATGATTCGTATGTGGTACTAAGTTAACATGGCCCAGAATTATTGTTTTTTTCTGCCTGGATGGTCCATTTTTACTGCCATGACATATTTTTCTTCCATGGGAAACATATTTCATTGCCATGGTAGTGTTTATTTTTTGCCGCGACAACCCATTTTTACTGTTATCTTTTTAACGGTGCATCTCCGTTGCAACACATGGGCAATTTCCTAGATTCTAGATTCAGTTCAGCTCCATTCATGTGGCAATCACTGACAGCCCGCCAGATTTAGAATCATAATGGAATGTGAATCCAAGAAAGGAAAACTTTGTAGATCAGAAAAGAAGATGGAGGGCCATTCGTAGATGCTCCCATCCTTGACCCAAAATTGTCCAAACATTCTACATTCCTAATGCCATCCTAATTAATTGCATAAAAATAACAGCCAATACATTTCACATAAGTTGCTAACAGGGATGTTCTCTCAAATGAATAAGACAAACATTAAGAAAAAAATCATGGACCATAAGTGAGATCGAAGGCCACAAGTCTTGGTGCACTCAAGAACCTCCCAGATGCCTCAGTACCAAGTGATTGTAACATTGATGTTGATCTCACATGCGTGGTGCTAACACAAGAAATTTTCTTGTTAGACCATACAAAATGGATGACGATCTACACTGGCAGACTATGATTTTGCAAGAGATTGGACGGTTGGAGGCCATGGCATGGCACTATGAGTCTTTTTATGCAAGTGCGAAAGACCTCTACTGTTAAAGGAGATTTTATATCTTGGAACATAGATTTGTCCCCTGCAGTCACTAATGCAAGAACCATTTGAAAACCAAGCGCCAAATCAATTCGAGAACAGAGCCTTTAATGCGATTAATTTCCAAACGATTATTTGGGCGTGTGGTTAATTAGATTCATTTGAATAGGGAATTTTCACGCTGAATCAATTTGAAAACCAAACCATTAATGCAATTAATTAGCCAGATTGTTAATTAGGCATGCAATTAATTAGGTCCATTTAATTAGGAAAATTTTCGAGCAAACTCATAATAAAAAGGGAACGCTGCTTCGTGGCTTGCCAACCCAATAATTGAGGATGGGGTAATAATTTAACCGATCTTTGATTTTTTTTTCACTACCCAATTATGTCAACCAATTTGTCTATGTTCGACGGAATTAAGTTTTTCATCTAAATAATCAACATATCGAGGAACAACAAGGGTTTCTACTGTAGGGCATCTACGCCGCCACCCCTTCTCCCTATACTCTGTGGTCGGCTCTAACAACGCTATGTTGATTGCTCAATCACCACACACACAAAGGTGACTCCCCATGACGACTATGCATGACTTTTCGGTTGGCTGCATCAATGGCCATGCTAGGTCCCGTGATTGCACTTATCATATGTCCATAAGGCGACAGCATGACACACTAGCCACCCCATTCGATGTTGTCTTGCGATAGAGCCGAGACCTGGATGGTTGGGTCGGACGACAACTGTCTTGGACTCCGTCTAAAACCATACCTCACCTTTCATCTCACCACCCATCTCCGGGTAGCAGTTAGTAGCCAGCAACGTTGCCCCGACATAGTTGACACCAACGTGGCGGAGGGTAATTGATCATGTCACTACTTTTTGAGATTTTTTTTGAAATTTACTTTTGAGATATTGTTTCAACCCGTAGCAATGCACAGGTATTTAGCTAGTATATAGTAAAACCCAATTTTCACCTCACGATTATTTTGGCTGGCCAATGACGTGTGGGCTCGCGCCAAGCAGTCATTTTTGCTGGGCAATGACGTGTGGGCTCGCGCCAAGCAGTCATTGGCTGGGTTGCCCGTTGTCGCGTGCCCAATCCGCTCCGCGCGCTCGCACCCAATCCCATCGTCTCCTCCTGTCATCCCGTTCCTTGCTCCACACCAGCCGCCACACAACCCTAGCTCCTTTCCCTTCGATCCCCACAGCCCCTCCCTCCTCCTCGTTCCTCGCCATTGCCTCCATTGTAGGATCCTCTGCATGGCCTGCTACTCCCCCTCCACCACCGTAGCTGCACACAGACGGCGGATCCGTGCCGGAGAAGAGCAGCTCTAGTCACGGTGGGGTGTAGCTGCGAGGAAGACGAAGGAGGTCCGTCGCCCGGCTTTGCGTCCTCGCTGCATCCTTGTTGCTGCTCCTCCTCTCTCCCTCCGTGCCTATCAGCGCAGCAGCCGAGGACAAGGGGAAGGAGCAGCCCAGCCCTGCTCCATCTCTCTTTTCTCCATCCACGAGGATTGGAGGAGAAGGTGAGGGAAGCCACCATGGCCGGCGGCGGCGCTCCACAGGGACGCCCGCCTCCAGGTCCCTGTCCTTTCTCCCGTCCCTCTTCTGATTTAGTGTGTGTTCTTTTTTTCTCTTGGCCCGATCTACTCACACGTTTTGGGGTTTCATGTTGTAGGGATCAAATCTGGTGCGAGAGGTGTGTTATTATCCGTAGGCGTGCAATCTTGGCTACGATCTATGCTGGTGATTTGGTTGACAACTGGTAAATCTACGAATCGTTCAAAAATGTTGAACTTGTTATCCTACTGTGTGACATGTTTTGATTATGCTTTTAAGCACTACGCTTTGCTGATTTAGTGCCATTTATCTGGTGCATGAAAATGTCGATGTTAAAGCATTTGGTTTCTCTCTGTTCAACTGAAGATGGCTTCAGATATGACTAAGGTTTGAATATTCATGTGTTATTTTCTGCATGTTGTAGTTTCTTGTTCTTCTATAAACTGGAAGGCCAATATAGATTTCTCAATGTATCATTTTGGGACTGTTTGACTGCTGAACAATGTTGCCATGCTGATCATTTCTCATGTCTTTGCAATTTTTGGTCTTTGTTTTGATTTCGTTGTGTGGCTGTGCTTCGATCAAGGTGAGTTGAGTTGCGGCTTGGTTGGAGATGTTGATGCTGTTCAAGACGCCCGCTGGATCCACCCTTTTCAAGGTTCTGAATGAGGGCAAGCTCGACAAGGTCAAGGTGAGTGCTCGCCGCCACCTCAGCTCGTGGTTTGGTTTGGATTACTCGAGTTTTTTCTTTCGACGACAAAATAATTTCTCTTTTCGAAACACTTAGTAGCTGATCTATCTATCACATTACAAGAGAGTAAGTCAGAAGAAGCCCTTTCTTTGAATGAGCAAGAATCCATGGAGTGCTCATGATCTATGTGTCCCTTTTCCAAATGTTAGAAATGTTATCTTAGCTTAGTTATCGCATAGAAGTTGGCTTGGGATACTAGGCTCATTTGATGTTTGCATGACTTCCCAACCGCAAGGAACACTCCACAAAGAAACTCACTTAAGCAGGCTGATAGATGATACATTGTCTTGAGCCTATTTGCTCAAAATAATGAGAGGCTGAATGATTCAGTTAGATACATGTTGAACCATCTTTCTCACCTCAGCATTTCTTTACACTTGATTACTAATTCGTCAAGGAGTTTTTGTACCTTGACACCTATTTTCCCAAACTGTATGTACCCACCGCTTGCAAAAGAAACCAATTTAAACCCTTTTCGAAAAATTTGTACTGTCGTAAGGTTGAAAAAAATACATGTTATCCTGTAAGCACTTGAATTGGAAGGCAAAATGAAAGATAATTAAGTAGTGGATAATCTTACCTAGACATTTGTTGCATTTATCTATTCTTAAAAAATGATGATAAAATTAAATGGTCAGTGTTGGAACTGATTATCGGTACTTGCTATCTAAAAGCAGTACACACACATTGCAGCTATGAAAAACCGACATTTTATACACCTTATGTAAAAAAGACAAAAGAAATGTCTCATGAAAAGCCTTTTTTAATACTAAATTCTATCTTTTTGGCATGTGACACAAAAGTTGCCAGTTTTCCATGAAATGAAGTTTGTATGCACATAGAATGTTGAGATGTACATGAGAATCATTTTGTCTGAATTTTATGACATTTCAAAATATATTTAAAACACATTTTAAAATCCAGGAGCATATGCTCCCATGTGTCAAAACACCACTCTACACCTATTTCCTTCCTTTTTCTTTTTCTTTTTTTGAACAGAGTACAATCGGAGTCATTCAAATACATGAGCATACACTCATTCATATGAACACACACTCGCACACCCTACCCCTATGAGTATCTTTGAGAGACTGAGTTGGCACATCATTTTGAGATTGACGAAGTCGCCACAAACGTCTTTGTTCGACGGGAATGTCTCATCCCACTGAATATATATCGCTGGAAGGCCTGGAGTAAATTCAGAAAAATGCAAGCACCAATATCAAGTCTGAGATTTGAACTCTGGTGGACAGGGGATACCGCCCTACCCTTATGAGCATCTTCGAGAGACTAAGCTAGCACATCATTTTGAGATTGATGAAGTCGCCACAAACGTCTTTGTTCGACGGGAATGTCTCCTCCCACTAAACATATATCGCTTGAAGGATGTCTAAGTTTGAGATTTGAACCCTGGTGGACAGGGGATACCACTATCTCATAACCATCCAACCATAGGTTGGTTTGCATGTCTTTAATGCATGATAGAACATCCAACAACACAACAATATAAGAAAAACCTTTGGCACCATTGCCATATATTATAGGTTAAAAATCCTATGCCATGCTAACCATCATGTGCAAAGTTATTTAAAAGAATCATATTAATTCAAATAACAAGGCCATTGTACCAAGATAACCCAAGTGCATTCTTAAGTTAAGCAAAATACTTGCATTTAATTCTTTCTTTTCCATTTGGCACAACAGGAGTTTGTATGTTTGGAAAGCAATATCTTAATAAATTATGGGTTTGATCTCCAAATGTGCTTGAACATAATCAAGTCAAGGAAGATGTCACGTCACCCACAAAAAAAACGAAGATGTTGCGTCGCATCTTCGTGGAATGTAAAGTTGTCTGTCATGTACGTACCTTGCTCATTTGGACAAATATGTTCTCTTTTAAACTCAGATTTCTCAATGTAGTAGCCATATTTTCAACTAAAAAAATGCTTCCTTAACTGGTCTACACATATTATACACATATATTTTTTCCAAACTCGGGTTCTTTAGCGAGATAAACATATCAAATATGTCATTGCAAAATGAAACTATTTTCATCGACAACATGGCTTTAGCGGGTCTCTGCGTCATTTGGTGCAACATGTCCACTAGTATACAAATTGATCAGGTCGTCCTAATTTTTCAGAATTTTTGGAGTTACGGAAGTATTCGAAATAGTTAGATTTCTACACACTATTCTGTTTTGACAGATTCTGTTTTCTTTGTGTTGTGTGTTTATTTTGATGGCTCTATGGTTTTCTTTGATGGGGTTTTGCCATAGAAAAATTGGAATACAGTAGATATAATGCAAGAACAAAAATATGAATTGGTTTGATACATCACTTATAGTAGTGATTTATTATTCTTATACTAACAGATCTCACGAAGGTTTTGTTAAGTTTTGTGTGATTGAAGTTTTCAAGTTTTGGGTTATCTTACAATGGATGAAGGAATAAGGAGTAGAAGAGCCTAAGCTTGGGGATGCCCCGGCACCCCAAACTATTATCCAAAAATGAGAAATGAACTAATCTTGGGGATGCCCCCGAGTGGCATCCCCTCTTTCTTCTAACGACCATCGGTATATTACTCGAAGCGATATTTTTATTCGTCACATACTATGTGTTTTGCTTGGAGCGTCTTGTATGATATGAGTCTTTGCTTGTTTTATTATGTGTTTTAAGTCTTGATCTCTTGCTTGACACACCTATTTGAGAGAGCCAAAATTATGTCATGACTTATTACAATTGCTCTCTATGCTTCACTTAAATTTTTTATGAGCTATGGACTTGCTCTAGTGCTTCACTTATATCTTTTTGAGCACGGTATGCTTAGTATTTTTTAAGAAATGCTCTCTTGCTTCACTTAGATTTATTTGAGAGTTCGTAAATTTTTCAAGAAGTTCTCTCTTGCTTCACTTAAATTAATTTGAGAGAAAGAAAAATTATGCACATGATCTTCACTTATATTTGTTTGAGCTTGTCAAAAGCAACACATAAAAATTAGTCCCAAAGTGATAGATATCCAAGAAAGATATAATAAAAACTTTCATGAAGATCATTGGACAAAATAAACTTTATTCTTAGTAATAGTTTTGAGATGTGATGATGTGATACATGAGTCATCTTGATGAGTAATTATGCTTTAGTAAGAATATTGGTGTTAAGGTTTGTGATTACCTATGCAAGCACGAAAGTCAATAGTTATGCAATGAAATTATATCCTACTTATGATGCATTATTCGGTGTTAGTTATGCTTAATGCTCGCTTATGAGAATATTCGTTTCTTGGTTGGTCGCTTCACAATCTTTTGCTAGTCTTTATTTTGCACTAAGTATGATTACTACTTGTGCATCCAAAAATCTTTAACCCAGTTTTCCCACATGAGTCCACTATATCTACATATATGCGGTATTCTTTTGCGATTCTAAGCAAATTTGCATGAGCCATCTCTAATTTTTTAAAATAAACTTCTCTTTTTGTGTTTGTTTTGCTCATGGAGCTGTGAGGTGTGGCTAATATTTTCCATGCTAGCTGTGTTATTCTCATGATGAGTGTTTATTCACTTGTCATTGCACGAGAGTAAGCCAAAGGCATTAGGGATTCCCAGTCCCGAAATGCAAAAAATGAATTTACTTTATGTTGTCAAATAATAAATTCCTTGGAAAGTGTTGGTATGGAGGGCACCCATGAATACGGTTAGCCATGGAAAGTGAAAGTATGATGGAAAAAGGAATAAACTTTATTTTCTGTTTGGGAACCACCTATGATATATCTAAGCATGGAAAGTATTGGGAACTCTAAGTCGTTCTCATTGGTGGGATGGATACACCTCCCAAAATGTTTTATCTCTAAGTTTTTGGCTTTGAGCTCTGGCACCTCTACAAATCCCTACTTCCCTCTGCGAAGGGCCTATCTTTTACTTTATGCAATTTTTATTTTGTAATTTGAGTATCCATCTTCTCTTATAAAAAGCATCAACTAGGAGGCAATATGATTGTACTTGAGTATTGGACATAGCTAATATGCGAGTGTGTTTCATGAATGGATCAATGCTTGAGCATGACGGGCTAGAGATAGCTTATTTTAGCGTTGATATTTTGAAAGACATGGTTGCTTGTTGATATGCTTTAGTATTTAAATTATCATGTCAAAACTAGACTATTGCTTTGAACAATATAAAAGTCTAAATGTCCATGCTATAAATAAAGAAATATGATATGACATGTTAGGCAGCATTCGACATCAAAAATTCTGTTTTTATCACTTCCCTACTCGAGGACGAGTAGGAGTTAAGCTTGGGGATGCTGATATTTCTCCAACATATCTGTAATTTTCGATTGTTCAATCCTATTATATTATCAATCTTGGATGTTTTATAATCATTTTTGTAACACCTCGGATGTAATTTACCTTATCTGTATCCCAACTCTTGCCGTTTCCGGCCTAAGTTATTTTATTTTCCTCGGGTTCGGGTTTTTGTCTCCGTGTGTGTTGTTGTCTTTGTCATGCATCTCATATTATGTCATCATATGCATTGCATTTGCATACGTGTTCGTCTCATGCATCCGAGCATTTTTCCCGTTGTCCGTTTTGCATTCCGGCGCTCCTATCTCGTCCGGTGCCCCTTTCCACCTCTTTTTGTGTGTGTGGGTTAAACATTTCCGGATTAGACCGAGACTTGTCATGCGGCCTTGGTTTACTACCGGTAGACCGCCTGTCAAGTTTCGTACCATTTGGACTTCGTTTGATACTCCAACGGTTAACCGAGGGACCGAGAAGGCCTCGTTTGTGTTGCAGCCCAACACCCTTCCAATTTGGCCCAAAACAAACCTAAACCCTCTCCATCATCTAGAGCGTTCAATCACGATCGCGTGGCCGAAAACTGCACTCCATTTGGAGCTTGCTAGCTCCCTCTATGCCTATATATAGATCCCCTCTCGAAATCACGGGTCTTCTTCCCTCGAACCCCTAGAAATCGTCTTCTGCTGCGCCGGACATGTCTGTTCCGGCCGAACAGTTCTCCGCCGCCGCCTTCATCCAGTGAGAGCGCGCCACGTGGCCTCCTCGCCAGCCACCACCGCACGTGGCCCACCCGGCCCGCGCTGGGCCCCCAAGGCCTGGGCCACCACCGCCGCCGCCCGAGTCTTCGTCCTCCTCCCGTCCGGCGGTCCTTTCGCCGTGCCGTCGCACGCCATCATCACCGCCGCTCGCCCGGCCGGCCCCAGCTCCGGCATCCGTCGCCCCACCTCGCCTCCGCCGCCCCGGCGAGTCGCGCGGCCGCGCCGCCCCTGGCCTCCCGACGCCGCGCCCGCCGTCTCGTGCTCCGGCGAGAGCTCCAAGTCCGGCCACCGTCGCCCCATTTCCGGCGAAGATCTCCGGCGAAGTTCGAACTGCTACAGTACCGTGCGCTGGATCTGGATCTGAGAAAACTCTCGGTTGACTTTTTATCCCCGAAACCCTAATTTTTGGCCATCTTCATCATGTCGTATCTCTGCATTCGCAGCTCCGATTTGCGTGTGTAGCATATCAAAATGTTTGTCTCGACGAGTACATCATTTCATCTCATTGCATCATTTTCATTTGATCTCATCTTGATGCCTGAAATGCTGTTGGAAGAGGGCTATGTGATGAATTTGTCAGATCTGTTTCTTCAAATGGCATTTTGTCATTTTTGCCATGATTAATGTGTGCATGCTATGCTCCTGAGCTCTATATGTGTTTTGTTATATGACATGCCATCTTTACAGTGGTGCTTGCCATGTATTCTTGTGATATTTGTGGTGACTAGCACAAGCTTGCAAAGTAGCGTAATCGGTAATGCTGATTTCTGGGATTTCTAAGTCCTTGTCCTGATTTTGTCGTTATGCTATATGTTCATGTTGTTTCCTAGTGATCCGTGCCTATTTTGAGGATCATCAGTAAGGATGATTTGTTAACATTGTGGTGCTCTATCCATCCATGTCTTTGTTTGCATTTATGGAGCACCCTAGCTCGAGTCAATCGAGCTCTACTTTTGCTATATCGTGAATCCCGGCAGATTGTTGACATGATTAGCGATTTTGCCGAGGATGTTGCTATTGATCCGTGCATGCTATGTTGTTGTTATTGCCATGTCTAGCTGCTATGCTATGTATTCTTGATGGGTGTATGCTTAGTTTTTCATGCCATGCTCTGTAGTGAGTGCATTGAGCTCGTAAACATGCCTACCCGTTAACTGATTTGCATGCTCCAGTTTTTCACCAAGTCTGAGATCTGTTTATGTTTTTGCCATGTTCACATGCTTGCAATTGTATTTTCTGATTCCTTTTGGCTCAAGGTCACTAAGGGACTTTTGTTAAGTGCTTTGAGTATCTTCATGCCATGCCTTGCTTTGCCATATTAAGTTCCTGTAGCTTGTAGTTTTCGTACTCTAAAGTGTGCTTCCTGATGATAAATTCCAGACTTGTGTTAATTTCACTAAGTCTGAAACCTGTTATTTATTGCACTTTTGCCATGCTTGTTTGAACCTGTTAATGGATGAATTATCCGTAGCTCAGTGTTCATCTTTTGTCAAGCATCATGAGTGGATCCCTGCCATGTATTTTGTTGTCATGTTTGAGTGCTGTAGCATATTTATCTTGATGCATTTAGTTGGTCACTTGCTGATTATCGCAGACCGGTGCCATATTTGTTTTGCTTGCCATTTCCAAACCGTGCATCCGATTCCGGTGATCTTTGTATCGATTTCAACCAAAATCACCTCACCTTTCTAGTGGAACTCTTGGATTTCCAAGTTGAGGCCAGGTTCAATAATTCCTTTTCAAATCTTGCATATGCATCGCATATCGCATCCCGCATATCATACCTTGTTTGCATCATGTTGTTTGAGCATTGCACGTGGTTGATTGTGTTTCGTTTGCTTGTTGTCCTTGTTTGGGTAGAGCTGGGAGACGAGTTTGCGAATGAGGAGCCCATTGAGTTCGCTTACGAGGATCAAGTCAACTCTGAGAACTTTGCAGGCAAGATGATCATACCCTCGAAATCACTTCTATCTTTGCTTGCTAGATGCTCGCTCTTTTCTATGCCTATGCAACGATGCCTACCACTTGCTTATCATGCCTCCCAAATTGTCATGTCAAACCTCTAACCCACCATGTCCTAGCAAACCGTTGATTGGCTATGTTACCGCTTTGCTCAGCCCGTCTTATAGCATTGCTAGTTGCAGGTGAAGATTGGTGATCGTTCCTTATTGGAACATTGTTTATTATTGGGATATCACCATATTATCTTGTTTATCTTAATGCACCTATATACTTGGTAAAGGGTGGAAGGCTCGGCCTTTTGCCTAGTGTTTTGTTCCACTCTTGCTGCCCTAGTTTCCGTCATATCGGTGTTATGTTCCCGGATTTTTGCGTTCCTTACGTGGTTGGGTTATAATGGGAACCCCTTGACAGTTCGCCTTGAATAAAACTCCTCCAGCAATGCCCAACCTTGGTTTTACCATTTGCCACCTAGCCTCTTTTTACCCTTGGGTTTCCGGAGCCCGAGGGTCATCTTATTTAAACCCCCCCGGGTGCAGCGCCTCCTCGGGGAAACTCGAGGTTTGGTTTTAGTTGTATGGAGAGCTCATCTGAGTGTGCCCTGAGAACGAGATATGTGCAGCTCCTATAGGGATTTGTCGGCACATTCGGGCGGTGTTGCTGGACTTGTTTTACCATTGTCGAGGATGTCTTGTAAAACCGGGATGCCGAGTCTGATCGGAATGTCTCGGGAGAATGAATATCCGTCGTTGACCGTAAGAGCTTGTGATGGGCTAAGTTGGGACTCCCCTGCAGGGATTTGAACTTTCAAAAGCCGTGCCCACGGTTATGGGCAAATGAGAATTTGTTAATATCCAGTTGTAGATAACTTGAAACTTAACTTAATTAAAATGAATCAACCGCGTGTGTAACCGTGATGGTCTCTTCTCGGCGGAGTCCGGGAAGTGAACATGGTGTTGGAGTAATGTTTGACGTAGGTTGTTCTAGGATCACTTCTTGATCATAGTTGTTCATCCGTGCTTTGCCTTCTCTTCTCGCTCTCTTTTGCGAATAGGTTAGCCACCATATATGCTAGTCGCTTGCTGCAGCTCCACATATTACCTTGCCTTTACCTATAAGCTTAAATAGTCTTGATCGCGAGGGTGCGAGATTGCTGAGTCCCCGTGACTCACAGTTTACTTCCAAACCAGATGCAGGGACCGATGATACCGCTCCAGACAATGCGCTTGAGCTCAAGTGGGAGTTCGATGAAGACTCTCGTCGTTACTATGTGTCTTTCCGAGATGATCGGTAGTGGTGCCCAGTTGGGGCGATCGGGGACCGTGTCGCATGTGGGGGTTGATCTTTTATTTTGGTACCGTAGTCGGACCATGAGTGTATTGGATGATTGTAATGTTATTCATGTATTTGTGTGACGTGGCGAGTGTAAGCCAACTATGTATCCTTTCCCCTTTTATATATTTACATGGGTTGTTGTGAAGATTGCCTTACTTGCGACATTACTTTCAATGCGGTTATGCCTCTAAGTCGTGCTTCGACACGTAGGAGATATAACTGCATCGAGGGCGTTACAATTTTATAGTCATTTTATATCAATTTTTGGTACTAACCTATTAACATAGTGCCAAGTGTTGTTTTTTCCATGTTTTTTACATCGCAGAAAATCAATATCAAACGGAGTCCAAATGCCATGAAACTTTATGGAGAATTTTTATGGGCCAAAAGGAACACAACGGGCCCTGGCTGCGCCTCGGGGGTGCCCCGAGGGAGGCACAACTCACCGGGGCGTGCCAGGAGGCACAGGCGCGCCCTGCTGGGTTGTGCCCACCTCGGGTGCCCCCTGGACCGCCTCTTTGCTCTATAAATACCCCAATATTCCCAAAACCCTAGGCGAGTCGACGAAATATTCATCCAGCCACCACAGAGTCCAGAACCACTAGATCCAATCTGGACACCATCTCGGATGGGTTCACCACCTCCATTGGTGCCTCTCTGATGATGCGTGAGTAGTTCTTTATAGACCTTCGGGTCTATAGTTAGTAGCTAGATGGCTTCAGCTCTCTCTCTCTCGCTCTCTCTCTCTCTCTCTCTCTCTCTTGATTCTCAATACAATGATCTATTGGAGATCCATATGATGTAACTCTTTTGCGGTGTGCTTGTTGGGATCGATGAACTTTGAGTTTATGATCAGATCTATGTTTTTATATCCATGAAATTATTTGAGTTTCTTTGATCTCTTTTATGCATGATCTCTTATAGCTTCGTATTTCTTCTTCGATATTTGGGTTTTGTTTGGCCAACTTGATCTATTTATCTTGCAATGGGAAGAGGTGCTTTGTAATGGATTCGATCTTACGGTGCTTGATCCGAGTGACAGAAAGGGAACCAACACGTATGTATCATTGCTACTAAGGATAAAACGATGGGGTCTATCTCTACATAGATAGATCTTGTCTACATCATGTCATCATTCTTATTGCATTACTTCGTTTCTCCATGAACTTAATACACTAGATGCATGCTAGATAGCGGTCGATGTGTGGAGTAATAGTAGTATATGCAAGCAGGAGTCGGTCTACTAATCTTGGACGTGATGCCTATATAATGATCATTGTCTGGATATCGTTATGAGTATTTGAAGTTCTATCAATTGCCCAATAGTAATTTGTTCACCCGCCGCTTTGCTATTTTTCTCGAGAGAAGCCACTAGTGAAACCTACGGCCCCCGGGTCTCTTTCTCATATTATTTGCCTTTGCGATCTACTTTTATTTGCATTTATTTTCAGATCTATTAATCCAAAAATCCAAAAATACTTTGCTAAAATTTATTTTATTTGCGATCTATTTATCCAATCTATTACAACCTTTTTCCCGTCATGCACCAATTTCTGGCACCGTTACCCGAAAGGGATTGACAACCCCTTTAACACGTCAGGTTGCAAGGATTTGTTATCTGTGTGTAGGGGTTGTTTACATTGTGTTGCTTGGTTCTCCTACTGGTTCGATAACCTTGGTTTCACCAACCGCCGTTGTGCTTCATCATTCCTTCCTCTTTTGGGAAATACCGACGTAGCTTCAAGCGACATCAAAAGGAATTTCTGGCGCCATTGCCGGGGAGGATCTTCAACATATACCAGGTTCCTAATCACAAATCTCATCTCCTTGCAATTTATATTATTTGCCATTTGCCTCTCGTTTTCCTCTCCCACACTTCACAAAAATTAGCCATTTTATTCGCCTCTCTTTTTTGTTCGCCGTTTTCTTGCCAGATCTATCCTTTGCTTGTAATCATGAGTGATTTCGGTATGACACCAACAGATGATGGCCTAACTCCTAAAATTGGACGTACGGGCAATCTGGATGCTAAAACTTTTATCTTGGGGAAAGGGAACGTTATGGGAAAAGAATGTATCCAAGAATTTTACAATTGTATTGGGAAGCTAAGTCTTGATGATGCCCCTATACTTAAAACTACTAGATCTTATGCGGATGCCACTTCTAGTTCTGAAACTTGAAAGTAAATTTCTTCGTACTCATCCTACTTTCCAATGATTGTTTTTTGAGCTCCCCGTTATAAAGAATCCTAGGGCTAAAAAGTTGGCCACTCTCTCGTTCTTATGAAT
The DNA here is from genome assembly GCF_018294505.1 of Triticum aestivum. Lineage (NCBI taxonomy): Eukaryota > Viridiplantae > Streptophyta > Magnoliopsida > Poales > Poaceae > Triticum > Triticum aestivum. The sequence goes on from NC_057812.1 coordinate 406,729,591, forward strand.
GAGTTTGAGTACATAATACGGGAAGCAAGGGAAATCTTTGATTTTTATGGTATGCATCATGAATACCCTGTGATAGATGAAATTATTTACAATAGTGACTATGCTTTAAGACATTTGCTTGGAGATGAGAATCTTAAAAAGGAGGCCCCCGGTCTAGATATAATCCAACAAGTTTTCAATAATGTTAACCAACATTACTCTTGGATTGTTGCGAGGAATCAAAGAGGTTATGATGAACATCAACTTAGGAATGGTATGGTTTCTATGGATAATATGTTTTGTTTTGTGTTTACAAAACCCCATGATTAAAGCACCTCTAAGAAGTTTAAGAAGAAAGATGACAAAACTTAGATCCTTGCTTTATGCCTAGCTAAGGGCGTAAAGCTATAGCGTTTGTTGGGAGGCAAACCAATGAATAAAATTTATTTTTGCTTTTTGTTTCCTGTTTTTGAGTGTTTGCAAAATTATGATACTTTTATGATTGTGTTTTTTATGTTTTAATTAGTGTTTGAGCCAAGTAAAGCCTTTAGGATCTTCTTGGCCGAAAGTTGTTTGATCTTGCTAAAACAACAGAAACTTTTGCGCTCACGAAAATAATTATCATTTTTTATCAGAGAGCGATAAAATATCCATTCCACTTGCAATAGATAAATATACAAATTGATCAGGTCGTCCTAATTTTTCAGAATTTTTGGAGTTATATAAGTATTCGAAATAGTCAGATTGCTACAAACTGTTCTGTTTTGACAGATTCTGTTTTCTTTGTGTTGTGTTCTTATTTTGATGGCTCTATGGTTTTCTTTGATGAGTTTTTGCCATAGAAAAATTGGAATACCATAGATATAATGCAAGAACAAAATATGAATTGGTTTGACACAACACTTATGGTAGTGATTTATTATTCTTATACTAACGGATCTCACGAAGGTTTTGTTGAGTTTTGTGTGATTGAAGTTTTCAAGTTTTGGTTTATCTTACGATGGATGAAGGAATAAGGAGTAGAAGAGCCTAAGCTTGGGGATGCCCCGACATCCCAAGCTATTATCCAAAAATGAGCAACGAACTAAACTTGGGGATGCCCCCGAGTGGCATCCCCTCTTTCTTCTAATTATCATCGGTATATTACTCGAAACTATATTTTTATTCGTCACATAGTATGTGTTTTGCTTGGAGCGTCTTGTATGATATGAGTTTTTGCTTGTTTTATTTTGTGTTTTATGTCTTGATCCCTTGCTAGACACACCTATTTGAGAGAGCCGAAATTGTGTTATGACTTGTTAGAATTGCTCTCTATGCTTCACTTAAATTTTTTATGAGCTATGGACTTGCTCTAGTGCTTCATTTATATCTTTTTGAGCACGGTGTGCTTAGTATTTTTGAAGAAATGCTCTCTTGCTTCACTTAGATTTATTTGAGATTTAGTAAAATTTTCAAGAAATTCTCTCTTGCACTTAAATTAATTTGAGAGAAAGAAAAAATATGCTCATGATCTTCACTTATATTTGTTTGAGCTTCTCAAAAGCAACACATGAAAATTAGTCCCAAAGTGATAGATATCCAAGAAGGATATAATAAAAACTTCCATGAAGATCATTGGACAAAATAAACTTGATTCTTAGTAGTAGTTTTGAGATATGATGATGTGATATGTGAGTCATCTTGATGAGTAATTATGCTTTAGTAAGAATATTGGTGTTAACGTTTGTGATTCCCTATGCAAGCACGAAAGTCAATAGTTATGCAATGAAATTATATACTACTTATGGTGAATTATTCGGTGTTAGTTATGCTTAATGCTCTCTTATGAGATTATTCGTTTCTTGGTTGGTTGCTTCCCAATCTTTTGCTAGCCTTCATTTTGCACTAAGTATGATCACTACTTGTGCATCCAAAAACCTTTAACCCAGTTTTGCCACATGAGTCCACTATATCTACCTATATGCCATTCTAAGCAAATTTTCATGTGCCATCTCTAATTTTCAAAATTAAACTTCTCTTTTGTGTGCTTGTTTCGCTCGCGGAGCGGTGAGGTGTGGCTAATATTTTCCATGCTAGATTTGTTATTCTCATGATGAGTGTTTATTCACTTGTCATTGCATGAGAGTAAGGCAAAGGTATTAGGGATGCACAGTCCCAAAATGCAAAAAATAAATTTACTTTATGTTGTCAAATAATAAATTCCTTGGAAAGTGTTGGTATGGAGGGCACCCGTGGATACGGTTAGCCATGGAAAGTGAAAATATGGTGGAAAAAGGAATACAATTTATTTTCTGTTTGGGAACCGCCTATGATATATCGAAGCAACGAAAGTATTGGGAACTCTAAGTTGTTTTCGTTGGTTCGATGGATACCCCTCCCAAAATGTTTTTATCTCTATGTTTTTTGCTTTGAGCTTTGGCACCTCTACAAATCCCTACTTCCCTCTGCGAAGGGCCTATCTTTTACTTTATGCAATTTTTATTTTGAATTTGAGTCTCCATCTTATCTTATAAAAAGCACCAGCATTCCACATCAAAAATTATGTTTTTATCACTTCCCTACTCGAGGACGAGCAGGAGTTAAGCTTGGGGATGCTGATATGTCTCCAACATATCTATATTTTTTTATTGTTCCATCCTGTTATATTATCAATCTTGGATGTTTTATAATAATTTATAGTCATTTTATATCAATTTTTGGTACTAACCTATTGACATAGTGCCAAGTGTCAGTTGCTATTTTTCCATGTTTTTTACATCGCAGAAAATCAATATCAAACGGAGTCCAAATGCCATGAAACTTTATGGAGAAGTTTTATGGTCCAAAAGGAACACAACGGGCCCTGGCTGCACCTTGGGGGTGCCCCGAGGGAGGCACAACCCACCAAGGCGCGCCGGGAGGCCCAGGCGCGCCCTGGTGGGTTGTGCCCACCTCGGGTGCCCCCCGGACCGCCTCTTTGCTCTATAAATACCCCAATATTCCCCAAACCCTAGGGGAGTAGATGAAATAGTCATCCAGCCGCCGCAGAGTCTAGAACCACCAGATCCAATCTAGACACCATCTCGGATGGGGTTCACCACCTCCATTGGTGCCTCTCCGATGAGGCGTGAGTAGTTCTTTGTAGACCTTCGGGTCCGTAGTTAGTAGCTAGATGGCTTCATCTCTCTCTCTCTCTCTCTCTCTCTTGATTCTCAATACAATGGTCTCTTGGATATCCATATGATGTAACTCTTTTGCGGTGTGTTTGTCGGGATCGATGAAGTTTGAGTTTATGATCAGATCTATGTTTTTATATCCATGGAAGTATTTGAGTTTCTTTGATCTCTTCGGGTCCGTATGTATCGTTGCTACTTGATACGTCTCCAACGTATCTATAATTTGTGATTGTTCCATGCTATTATATTATCAAGCTTGAATGTTTTATATGCTATTTTATATGATTTTTGGGACTAACCTATTAACCTAGAGCCCAGTGCCAGTTTCTCTTTTTTCCTTGTTTTAGAGTATCGTAGAAAAGGAAAATCAAACGGAGTCCAATTGACCTGAAACTTCATGGAACATATTTTTGTACCAGAAGAAGCCCACGGAGTATCGGAGATGGACCAGGAGAGTCTCGGGCTGCCCACGAGGGTGGGGGGGGGGGCGCCCCCTGCCTCGTGGACAGCCCAAAGGTCCACCGACGTACTTCTTCCTCCCATATATACCCATATACCCTAAAAACTTGGGGAGCACAATAGATCGGGAGTTCCGCCGCCAGAAGCCTCCGTAGCCACCGAAAACCAAATAGACCCGTTTCGACACCCTGCCGAAGGGGGGAATCCCTCTCCGGTGGCCATCTTCATCATCCCGGTGCTCTCCATGACGAGGAGGGAGTAGTTCTCCCTCGGGGCTGAGGGTATGTACCAGTAGCTATGTGTTTGATCTCTCTCTCTCTCTCTCGTGTTCTTGAGGTGGTACGATCTTGATGTATCGCGAGCTTTGCTATTATAGTTGGATCTTATGATGTTTCTCCCCCTCTACTCTCTTGTAATGGATTGAGTTTTCCCTTTGAAGTTATCTTATCGGATTGAGTCTTTAAGTATTTGAGAACACTTGATGTATGTCTTGCGTGGGATACATGTGATGACAATGGGGTATTCTATTGATCCACTTGATGTCTGTTTTGGTGATCAACTTGCGGGTTCCGCCCATGAACCTATGCATAGGGGTTGGCACACGCTTTCGTCTTGACTCTCCGGTAGAATCTTTGGGGCACTCTTTGAAGTTCTTTGTGTTGGTTTGAATAGATGAATCTGAGATTGTGTGATGCATATCGTATAATCATACCCACGGATACTTGAGGTGACATTGGAGTATCTAGGTGACATTAGGGTTTTGGTTGATTTGTGTCTTAAGTTGTTATTCTAGTACGAACTCTATGATAGATCGAATGGAAAGAATAGCTTCATGTTATTTTACTACGGACTCTTGAATAGATCGATCAGAAAGGATAACTTTGAGGTGGTTTCGTACCCTACCATAATCTCTTCGTTTGTTCTCCGCTATTAGTGACTTTGGAGTGACTCTTTGTTGCATGTTGAGGGATAGTTATATGATCCAATTATGTTATTATTGTTGAGAGAACTTGCACTAGTGAAAGTATGAACCCTAGGCCTTGTTTCAACGCATTGCAATACCGTTTGTTTTCACTTTTATCACAAGTTACCTTGCTGTTTTTATATTTTAAGATTACAAAAACCTTTATCTACCATCCATATACCACTTGTATCACCATCTCTTCACCGAACTAGTGCACCTATACAATTTACCATTGTATTGAGTGTGTTGGGGACACAAGAGACTCTTTGTTATTTGGTTGCATGGTTGCTTGAGAGAGACCATCTTCATCCTACTCCTCCTATGGATTGATAAACCTTAGGTCATCCACTTGAGGGAAATTTGCTACTGTCCTACAAACCTCTGCACTTGGAGGCCCAACAACGTCTACAAGAAGAAGGTTGTGTAGTAGACATCAAGTTCTTTTCTGGTGCCGTTGCCGGAGAGGTTAGCGCTTGAAGGTATATCTTTAGATCTTGCAATCGAATCTTTTTGTTTCTTGTTTTAGCACTAGTTTAGTTTATAAAAGAAAACTACAAAAAATATGGAATTGAGTTTGCCTCATACGCTTCATCTTTTTAATGTATTTCGTGAGAATAAGGATTCCGATAATTGTGCTCAAGTGCTAGACGAAGAATGCATTAAAATGTTTGGCACTAAATATTTGAATGATGAGCATTATTGCAATGATGAGCCATTCCGAGATATATTGCCATGCAACTTTCCACTGTTCCGTTTATTATGACACACTTCATCATTGTCATATTGCTTTGCATGATCATGTAGTTGACATCGTATTTGTGGCCAAGCCACCGTTCATAATTCTTTCATACATGTCACTCATGAGTCATTGCACATCTCGGTACACCGCTGGAGGCATTCATATAGAGTCATATCTTGTCCTAAGTATCGAGTTGTAATTCTTGAGTTGTAATAAAATAAAAGTGTGATGATCATCGTTATTAGAGCATTGTCCTAGTGAGGAAAGGATGATGGAGACTATGATTCCCCCACAAGTCGGGATGAGACTCCGGACGAAAAGAAAAAAAGAGGCTAAAGAAGCCCAAATAAAAAAAGAGGCCATAAAAAAAGAGGAGGCCCAAATAATAAAAATAAAAATAAATAAATAAATAATGAGAGAAAAAGAGAGAAGGGGCAATGTTACTATCCTTTTACCACACTTGTGCTTCAAAGTAGCACCATGATCTTCATGATAGAGAGTCTCCTATGTTGTCACTTTCATATACTAGTGGGAATATTTCATTATAGAACTTGGCTTGTATATTCCAATGATGGGCTTCCTCAAAATGCCCTAGGTCTTCGTGAGCAAGCGAGTTGGATGCACACCCACTTAGTTTCTTTTTGAGCTTTCATACACTTATAGCTCTAGTGCATCCGTTGCATGGCAATCCCTACTCACTCACATTGATATCTATTGATGGGCATCTCCATAGCCTGTTGATACGCCTAGTTGGTGTGAGACTATCTTCTCCCTTTTTGTCTTATCCACAACCACCATTCTATTCCACCTATAGTGCTATGTCCATTGGTCACGCTCATGTATTGCGTGAAGATTGAAAAAGTTTGAGAACATCAAAAGTATGAAACAATTGCTTGGCTTGTCATCGGGGTTGTGCATGATTTAAATACTTTGTGTGGTGAAGATGGAGCATAGCCAGACTATATGATTTTGTAGGGATAGCTTTCTTTGCCCATGTTATTTTGAGAAGACATGATTACTTTGTTAGTATGCTTGAAGTATTATTATTTTATGTCAATATTAAACTTTTGCCTTGAATCTTATGGATCTGAATATTCTTGCCACAATAAAGAGAACTACATGGATAAATATGTTAGGTAGCATTCCACATCAAAAATTCTATTTTTATCATTTACCTACTAGGGGACGAGCAGGAATTAAGCTTTTGGATGCTGATATGTCTCCAACGTATCTATAATTTTTGATTGTTCCATGCTATTATATTATCAACCTTGGATGTTTTATATGCATTTATATGCTATTTTATATGATTTGGGACTAACCTATTAACCTAGAGCCCAGTGCCAGTTTATGTTTTTCCTTGTTTTAGAGTATCGCAGAAAAGGAAAATCAAACGGAGTCCAATTGACCTGAAACTTCACAGAACTTATTTTTGGACCAGAAGAAGCCCACGTAGTATCGGAGATGGACCAGGAGAGTCCCGGGCTGCCCATGAGGGTGGGGGGCGCGCCCACCCCCTAGGCGCGCCCCCTGCCTCGTGGACAGCCCGGAGGTGCACCGACGTACTTCTTCATCCCGGTGCTCTCCATGACGAGGAGGGAGTAGTTCTTCCTCGGGGCTGAGGGTATGTACCACTAGCTATGTGTTTGATCTCTCTCTCTCTCTCGTGTTCTTGAGGTGGTACGATCTTGATGTATCACGAGCTTTGCTATTATAGTTGGATCTTATGATGTTTCTCCCCCTCTACTCTCTTGTAATGGATTGAGTTTTCCCTTTGAAGTTATCTTATCGGATTGAGTCTTTAAGGATTTGAGAACACTTGATGTATGTCATGCGTGGGATACATGTGGTGACAATGAGGTATTCTATTGATCCACTTGATGTATGTTTTGGTGATCAACTTGCGGGTTCCGCCCATGAACCTATGCATAGGGGTTGGCACATGTTTTCGTCTTGACTCTCTGGTAGAATCTTTGGGGCACTCTTTGAAGTTCTTTGTGTTGGTTTGAATAGATGAATCTGAGATTGTGTTATGCGTATCATATAATCATACCCACGAATACTTGAGGTGACATTGGAGTATCTAGGTGACATTAGGGTTTTGGTTGATTTGTGTCTTAAGGTGTTATTCTAGTACGAACTCTATGATAGATCGAACGGAAAAAATAGCTTCATGTTATTTTACTATGGACTCTTGAATAGATCGATCAGAAAGGATAACTTTGAGGTGGTTTCGTACCCTACCATAATCTATTCGTTTGTTCTCCGCTATTAGTGACTTTGGAGTGACTCTTTGTTGCATGTTGAGGGATAGTTATATGATCCACTTATGTTATTATTGTTGAGAGAACTTGCACTAGTGAAAGTATGAACTCTAGGCCTTGTTTCAACGCATTGCAATACCGTTTGTGCTCACTTTTATCACTAGTTACCTTGCTGTTTATATATTTTCAGATTACAAAAACCTTTATCTACCATCCATATACCACTTGTATCACCATCTCTTCGCCGAACTAGTGCACCTATACAATTTACCATTGTATTGGGTGTGTTGGGGACACAAGAGACTCTTTGTTATTTGGTTGCAGGGTTGTTTGAGAGAGACCATCTTCATCCTACGCCTCCTACGGATTGATAAACCTTAGGTCATCCACTTGAGGGAAATTTGCTACTGTCCTACAAACCTCTGCACTTGGAGGCCCAGCAACATCTACAAGAAGAAGGTTGTGTAGTAGACATCACTACTAAGGATAAAACGACGGGTCTATCTCTACATAGATAGATCTTGTCTACATAATGTCATCGTTCTTATTGCATTACTCCGTTTCTCCATGAACTTAATACACTAGACGCATGCTGGATAGCGGTCGATGTGTGGAGTATTAGTAGTAGATGAAGGCAGGAGTCGGTCTACTAATCTTGGACGTGATGCATATATAATGATCATTGCCTGGATATTGTTATGAGTATTTGAAGTTCTATAAATTGCCCAACATTAATTTGTTCACCCGCCGCTTTGCTATTTTTCTCGAGAGAAGCCACTAGTGAAACCTACGGCCCCCGGGTCTCTTTCTCATATTATTTACCTTTGCGAGATACTTTTATTTGCATTTATTTTCAGATCTATTAATCCAAAAATCCAAAAATACTTTGCTGCACTTTATTTTATTTGCGATCTATTTATCCAATCTATTACAACATTTTTCCTGTCACGCACCAATTTCTGGCACCGTTACCCGAAAGGGTTTGACAACCCCTTTAACACGCCGGGTTACGAGGATTTGTTATCTATGTGCAGGGGCTGTTTACGTGGTGTTGCTTGGTTCTCCTACCGGTTCGATAACCTTGGTTTTATATATAAGGGAAATACCTACCGTCGCTGTGCTGCATCATCCCTTCCTCTTTGGGGAAATACCTACCGTAGTTTCAAGCGACATCATGGGTCCAACTGTCAGCCTCATAGCCTAAAGTACTCTTTTGATGGCCGTCGTTCATTGACCACGAGGCGCCGAGAGCATCAAGGTGGTGGATGACAGTGCGGCGTAGGAAGGGAACGACACAGAGCCAGAGAATGCGAGGCAGGTGGATGCCCACGCGGAGGGGAGTATGAGGGTTCACTGGTTCGGCTGCGGCATAAGGCTGCCGGCGTTGGAGAATAATATGGGGTGTGGGTGGGTAGAGGGAAGGCCTGACCAGTTGTAGTATGGTCGGTCCGTGAGGCCTACGCGGCAGCAAGCTGGCCATGGGAGGCTGGAGCAGGCGGTACCGCAGGCGCTAGTTTGGGCGGTTAGAGCTAGAAGACCAGAGGTTGAAGACGCAGCACGACTGTTGATTTAGCATCCAACAACCACTGCAGCCAGTCATTTTGACTAAGTTGACAGAGCCCGTACGCGTCAACTTAGTTGGCCCACAAGTCAGCCTCCAAATCTGGTGGGTCCCAGCTAGCAGGGGGAATCATTTTTTTCTCATAATAAGGTGGCACTTCCTTGCATGCGAAGATGTTTTCTGGTTTTTTAAATTTCTTCTTTTTCGAATAAGAATAAAAATAAAACAATTTAGCATCTTTGGTACAATCTATATTTTCGCGAAATGGATCATACTAAAGCTGGTGGGTCCCAGCTGTCAGGGAGAGGTAACCTTTTTCCGCGTAATAAAGGGAACACTTCCTTGCGTGTGAACATGTAGCTGGTGGCTCAAACCTGTTAGGGGGGAAATCATTTTTTTCGCATTATGAGGGTCTTGCTCGCATGCAGCCATGGGCCATGTGGGTCCCTACTGTCATCCACTCCACATACATGCCTCTTCTGATGGCTATCGTTTGTTGACAAAGTTGACCATGCCGCGCTAAGAGAACCAATGCGATGGACGATGGCGAGGCCTAGGAAGGGAACGACCTGGAGCCGGCGAAGACACAATAGTGGATGCCCACGTGGATGGGAGTATGAGGGTTCACTAGTTCGGCTGCGGTGTGAGGCTGGCGTCGCCGGAGAATAACAAGAGGTTTTAGTGAATAGAGGAATGGCCTGGATGACAATGGGAGTAGGGTGGGCCAGTGAGACCTGCACGGCAGCACAGCCTGCCACGGGAGGCGGTACCACCGGCGGTGGTTTAGATGGCTGAAGCATGAATATCCAAGATTGAAGAAGCACCACAATAGTTGGATGGACATCCAACGGCCACTACTCACTGGTAAAACATGGTGCTATACTAACGGTTTTTAACCCCTTTCCGCGATGGAATTCTGAACCTTCGCCTAGTGAGTGACTGCGATAGGGAGGGGTCCTTCTCACACGACCTAGAAACCGTGGGGGATATGCCCTCCTGGCACACACGCTCGGCAAAATTAGGTCGTGTGCGTATACATATAGTGGTGCTAAAAAATACAATTATATAGGCTAAATTGTTTCCGGTTGTAAGTACATCCTACATAGTTAGTCCCCGCTAAACGCTTCTGTTCGTATGTACATTCCACACAGTCAATCCAAGGAATACGTTTCCATTAGTATGTGCATCCCACACAGTTAATCCAAGAAGTTCGTTCATTCGTATATATGTCCCATACAGTCACTCCAAGGAAAACGTTTCCGTTCGCAGGTATATCACACACAATTTTCCCCATTAAATCGTTTGCAATAGCATTGCCATTGCACATGATATTAACAATTTTATCGTTTGCGTTATTGAATGCATCACACACGGTGCGTACAAGAAACTGTGTGGCAAAGGTTGTCTAGCACACACACTTTTTATGTGGTAATGTTTGCACAAGGTGGCCTAACACAAACAATTTTCAAGAGGATGTCATGTGTGATTATTCATTGATCCAACACAGTTTATTCCTAAAAACCGTTTACGTTGCCTGAGGTCATCGCCCATGGTGTTTCCTCAGTAACCATTTGTAATAGAAAAACCCAGTTAGCAAGCTAATTGGCCATTAACAGGCTAATTGCCCTATTATTAATAATCCATTTATTAATCTAATTGACATTTCATATTAAGCACACAATATATTTCATTTCCATATTAAGGAATCAGGATTTCATAATTGAAATACATCAGAGTACAACATCATATAGCTTCAGCACTCCTCTACCCCGTTATACAACTGCACCAGCACCAAGTTTCATATGCAACATCTACAACCTTTCGAAATTAGCATCATAGACGGAACATAGACAGATGAATCTCATCTGAAAAAGTACTAAAGAGGAATGCGATTATTGAGCCTTCATTGATGTTGAAGGTCTTTGCAACTTTAGGCCATTGCCTGTGGATGATTGACCATCCATCCTTCGTCCTCTTCAGGAACACTTCAATATTGAACCATGGGTGTTGTATGAAAACCTTCCTCGCCTCCTGACCATACAGGTGGTTTGAGAGGTAATCATCAATGAACTGCTTTGGAAAGGCCTGAAAACAAGGATATGCATGAAGATCTTCTCCAGATTTGAAATGGCGCAAAGGAATTAAAAAGACAAGGAATACCAGTTAGTACCATGCCATAGTGAACTGATGTCTTCTTCATTGTGCAGACAAAGATCTTGTTGTTTTTTGTCGGTAATTTCTTTATCGAACAATCTTTTTGAGTGGCTTGACTTGACTGATATTAGTGGACAACTCATTTCCACATATGCAAAAAGGGTAAAACAGTGGGTCAAAACCTCTGATAGCAGGACCTACATGTCCTAGACCAAATTGTAAAAAACCTAATATTTAAAAACAAGAAGTGGAAAGGTGTGTTATTAACAACAGGCCTAATATTTAAAAACAAGCAAACGTTGTCATTCAAACTTGTATTGTGCAGGTCTAAGTACACTAGTTATTGGCCCTATTTGGATCCATGGGTTAGAGTTAGTTAGGGCTCAAATAGGCCTAAAGTATCCAAACATGAGGGCTAGTTTGATCTAGTTGCGTCAAACTCACCCAAAACAACTATCCCACCGAAGAGGTGCTGATTGGGGCTAGTTCTCCTACACTACTAGGGAAATGCCTATACACAGGAGCTTAGTAGTAGCACTTTTTATAAGAAAACGATGCTACTACTTATCAGTAGCGCTTGTACACGGTAAGCGCTGCTACTATGCACTTACCAGTAGCGCTGTGTTCATACAACACGCTACTACTACAACTTCCAGACCGTTGCCGGTAGGCCAGGCATAGTAGTAGCACTTTTATGCATAAAGCGCTACAACTATTGAACGTAGCAGTAGCGCTTTCTACAGACAAGCGCTACTACTACGGGATCCTTATCCAGACCCACGGCCCGCGCTCGACCTCACCCCCCTCACACAATCTCACTCGCGCGCCTCCGCCGCGCGCCGTCGCTGCCGCCCTCCCCCGTGCCGGTCTTCTCCCGCCGACTGCCCTCTCCCCCATCGGCTCTCCTTCCCCGCTGGCCTCCTCCCGCGCCTGCCAACCTCCCCCGCCGGCCCTCCTCCCTCTAGCTTAATTAGGTTAACTAAGTGAACTAGCTAAGTTAATTTGGTTTACTAATTAGGTTAATTACATGTTCTGTAATATTTGGCTAACTAATTTGGTTAACTAAGTAGATGTTAATTAGGTTAGGGCAGTAGTTTTACTGTTAATTACATGTTTTTTTAGTTAGGGAAGTAGGTTAGGTAACTAAGTAGATGTTAATTTAGGGTAGTGGTGTTTAGTTTAGAGAAAAAATTCAATATAGTTTTTTTACTGTTTTTAGTAAGTTTTTAATAGAATTAGTAATAAAATTAATATAACTAGTTGAACTAGTATATTTTTAGTAAGTACTAGTTTATTTTTATTTATAGTAAGTGCTTAGTTGAACAAGTTGAGTTAATAGAACCAGTTTATTTTTAGTAAGAAAATTTAGGTATATGTGATTTGACGATCTAATTAAATTTTTACTATAGAACTAGTTTATTTTTAGTAAGAAAATTAATAAAACTAGTTTATTTTTTAGTTAAAGCAATTATTCCCACATCGACGTCGATGATGCCTATCCCACATCCTCCTCGTCGACTTGGCGGAGGACACCTGCTTGATCAAAGGGGCCATGTCTGAGACTGGGCTCCGCCGGGCTGGTACTGGGAGGTGCTACCTTCCGGGGGGCGCAGCTTGGTGAGGAGCCAGCCAGTCATTGACCCGAACCTTCTTTGGTGGCAGTCGCATGGGCCAGTGATGGTCTGGAGGCTTTCATCCCCCGCGGAGGTGGTACGTCAGCATGTCAGCGAGGAGGACGAGCACGTCCGTCACTACATGGTTGCGTTGGTGGGCAGGTTCTCCAATACCTGGCAGGTTCTTGAGGGATCTCACTGGAGCTATGATCCTGTGATGGTTCCTTCTCTTTGGGTGTCCACCGCCCGCGCCGATACCCGTCGTTCGCTAGGGTTTTAGTTGTATTACTGATGTTATATGTATGATACTACTTGAGATGTATTAGTGATAGTATTCGATGATGTACGGACACAAGAGATGATTTAGTTTTGCTTATTGAATGCATGCTAATTTGAATACTTATTTATTTTACGATTTGGTTTTGCTTATTGAACGCTCAAATTGGAGAACTACTCCTACTTTGAATGCTCAAATTGGACCCCACTATGCAAGGCATATGCATTTGATTAGTTGATAGCTTATAGGGTTTCTGTTTTTGCAGAAATCAAGGAGCCCCTCCATCATCCCCCCCATCGTCCCCGTTACTGACCCCCTCCGACCTTGAGGTGAGACCAGCCAAATCTCCATGTAAATATGAGTCCTATAAGACATTTTGAAATGTTTTTTTCTTATTTTCAACCATTGAAATGCAATGACCATCAAGTTTGAATGCTCATATGATGTAGATATAAACATGTATATCTTGTGTTGCTCAAATAGGATATGTACTTGCCAAAGTGGCCGGCCATGTTTGCAGGTTACACCCCCGAGTGGCCTATGTTTTGTGGGAGTGTTGATTAATTTCTGTTCCGGCAAATTTCAGGTGCTCAATATGTCCTTTTTTAGCAAAAGTCATGCCAAATTTTTTCATGAATTTTGGCATGACTTGTGCTAGAATATGTAGGAAATATCGAGTGGCCTGGATTTTCTAGAAAAATAATTAAACGACATTTCAGGTTGACTTTATGTCTGTCGATGCTCCATACATGACAGTCAACAAATGAGTGAGGTAGAAAGTCTGCACCATATATGAGAGAAGAAGAATCCCAACTGTTGTCGTGGGGGTCGTTTTTCCTTCTTCTCCTTGTGTCAGACCTTTGTTATGCACTAGGGGAAGGAGGAATAACGACCATCACCGATGATCAAAAAATCAGTGAGGGAGTGTATCCATCATATATGTGAGAGGACGAAGAATCCCGACTGTTGTCGTGGGGGTTGTTTCTCCTTCTTCTCCTTGTGCTAGACCTTTGTTATGCACTAGGGGAAGGAGGAGTAACGACCATCACCGACGGTCGCAAATGTCAGAGAGGAATCAGTGAGTGAGAGTCTCCACCACATATGAGAGGACGAAAAATCCTAACTGTTGTCGTGGGGGTCGCTTCTCCTTCATTCCCGTGTGCTAGACATTTTTGTGTAATACACTCGGGGACGAAGGGAGGAGCGACCATCACCGACGGTCGAATATATACACCACGTGAGCTGAGAGTTTTCAAGAAAATACTCGGCAGGCCGATAGTCAACCCGTGATGAATAATAATGATCTAATTTAGTTTTTGTAGTACATACTTTTAATTGAACAAGTTTAATCTTTGAATTATATGAACCTAGGAAATGTCATCATCGGATGACGATAGTCTCCCGGGGGAGTGCAACTGGTGCAACGAGGACCGGGGTATGTGCGACAGGCCTCACCTGGACGAAGGTCGGCGCTTCAGCATTAAGCTCCAGGAGACCTTTGATGTTGAAATGGTACGCAACAACGACATGTTTTTTTCATAATTAAGCATGACTTCTACTACTTCAACGTGTAATTTTCGTTTTTTTACAATTCGACTAGCTTATCCCATGCCATGCAAGATGCTATGTCTTGGAGAGGCTGGATTTTGAAGACCATGAAACTATGGAAACAAAGAAAATTCACCTAAGGACCCATCATGGTATGGATTTTGAAGTAAATATGTACAATTCTAAGAGCATAACCCATTTGGTTGCACTAATTGGGAAGCACTTTGCAAGATGCATGGTTTTTATGAGGGTATGCTTGTCACCATGGATCTTGGTGATCCTGACATCGCCGAAGACAATTTGGACATTTGGTCCTTGTTGATACTCTTCCAATTCTACCGCTATGTGAGTTTCTCAAACTTAGTTATTAAGTAATTTAGATAGTATATTTCGAAATAGTTGACAACTTATTTTCATTCTTCAAAGAATGTGTGGAAGATGGTAGACAGAACCTACTACATCGATGGCTCATAATTAACTTATCAGGAGAAAAATCATCTGATCGCATTTTGTACCGATCTTGAGAATTATAATTTCTATTATCAAACTCCTCCACATTATGGTCAATACATGCCACTGGTGCACATGTTGAACTACTGTAACATCCATGGAGATGCCATGGTAAGATTTTTTACTATTATGACATCTGTGCATCTTTTGCATAAATTCTTCTAAAACTGAACTGCATTGCTAACTACTCCCTCCGTTCCTAAATGTTAGTCTTTCTAGAGATTTCAACAAGTGACTAGATACGGAGAAAAATGAGTGAATCTCCACTTTAAAATATGTCTACATACATTCGTATGGGGTAGTCCATTTGAAATCTCTAAAAAGACAAATATTTAGGAACGGAGGGAGTACGAAGTTATTACTATGTTTTTCAACAGAAAATCGTGAAGAATTGTGTGCCTCATCTAATGTTTCAGAAAGGTCGCCTTGATGTTTTGAACATTCTGCCAGGTCATCCTATGAATGACTCCTGTCCATACCAGATTTCTAAAAGGGATGACATGACAATCAAAGATTGGAAAAAATGTATGGTCAACCGTAGAGAGGTACTTGGAAGCAACATTGTGTGAAGGCCAAGAATTGGAGACAGGATAATCTCCATTCGCCATAATGGAGAGTGAGGGCCTATCTTATTTTATGCTATTTTACCTTAGAGAGGGTATTTAGGTCCTAGCTAATACTCATGATCTTGTTCTAAGAACAACTAAGTAGGATTGGTTAGATGACTATGATGATGATGAATATGACTTGTTATTATGGTATCAAGTAGAAGTTGTATGATCGATGATGATGAGTATGACTTGTTATTATGATACCAATGATGAGTTATTTATTATTATGATCGATGATGCATGATGCTAAGTTGTTATATGAGCATGATGAGTTATTATATATATATATCAGTAGGTGAAATGAACATGGATTAGATTCATGTGGAGGCAACATGTGCTGCACATCGAAAGTACTACTAATCCATTATAATAAGTCCCCCAAAATTTTATCCCCTCATAATTATAAGTCAAATTAACCTCTGTCGCTGTCGGTCGAAGTGATTGACCAAGAGGGTACATAGAAATGGACGAAGCATCTCGTTGATAACCCCGTGAGTGACTGCTAGAGGACAACCACCATCGCTTGCTTGTGGGCCAAACACATGTATGGAGATGTGTGGTTGTGATGTTTGAATACCTAATATATATGCAGAACTTTGATGTGTTACCTGTCTCCGAAACCTTTAAGCCCCCCACATGAACCGAGGTTCATGCCACATAGTATATATATGTTGCCCCCTCCCCTCTTGGACATGTAATATATACTCCTATGTATGTACCGTAACACAACCTGAAAATAATCCTCCTTGTTCATCAAATTACCTTTCTCGTTGTGTCATATATTAGATGGACGACGACCTCATGGGCCCACGGAGGGAAGAGTCACAGGCGACTGAGTGACAGCCATCGTTTGCATGTGGCCCAATGTGTTGGTGATGTTTTTAATACCCAATATGCACAACTTCTTTGCGGCACGTGCCTTGGAAACCAAAAAGTCCCCACACGGAGCAAGATCGATTCATGATGTGTGTGTAGTATATATCTATTGCCCTGGCCCCCTCCTCCCCTCTTCGACGCATACTATATACTCCTACCGCAACACAACCCAAAAAGAAACCTCCTTGTTGGGTCAAAGTGATGGAGGACAACCTCGCGGGCCCACGGATGGAAGCATCGCACGCGAGTGAATGTCCTATATGACGCATAGTATTACCCCCGGCCGCCCTCTTCAACGCGTACTATATATATACTCCTACCGTATGTATAACAAAAACCAAAAAATGACCATCCTTGTTGGTCAAATTAACCTCTCTCATCGCATGTCATAGTGCTGGACGGTGACCTCACAGGCCCACACGAGTGAGTGTCCTAGGACCACCGCGTGCATGTGGCCCAAAGATGCATGTCAAACTTTTTCTGCAGCAAACATGCGACCAAAGGAGTTTAGTGTTGAAAATTGAAAAAATAGATAACATCTATTCATTTTTTATACATTGATTGATTTCCCAGGGATTCAAATGTGCAAAAAACAAATTTTATCTACATGAGACCCATGATAGTGCACGGAAATGGATTGCAAAATCATATGTGTACGTGTCCCTGGGTGCATGTTTAGTCCCCATGCAAGAAATTTCTAACATCTAGAATCTTGATTTTAAAATCCAATAAATCCAAAACTAAGTTGAAATTCATGAAACTTATCATGGTGTCATATGGACACTAGACCGTGATTTGTTTTTTCAAATTTGGGATAAGTTTTGATATAATCTTCTTACATACAGGAAATTATAAATAATTATCAACCAATACCACAAACGAACTCTTTATTCGAACCGTGTGTGTTAGACCAACAATCTAAGTGTCATGCTTCGGTTAAGCAATAAAGCGACAGAATTAATCATCAAAAAGGAAAAATCAATATAATACGTGCCATGCCCGTGTTCTGTGTGCCGCACGAGCATGCGTGTGTTTGCTACACACTCACTATGGCACGTGCTAGTAGCTGTGTGAAATGACGGTAGGCATGCCAGCAGTCCGCCGCACATGCTCACCGGGAGGCGAGCCAACCCTTTGTTCACCGCCCCCACCTCGCTCCCACTGTTCCATATTAATGGCATGCCTGATCCGCTGGTCATAATAGGCGGCCGCACACCCCGTCCATAGTTGTCACCGCCGCTTGGAGTGTATTAGGATTTTGCCGAAGTGCACCATCGGTGGGAGTGGCGATGCCGAGGGTGGTGAAGCACCCGCGCAACGCATGAAGCTGCGCGCAGAGGTTGCTGTCGCCGCCGACGAGGTCTCACGCGGGTTAGCATGTGTGCTAATATTTCGTAGCTAGATCTTGAGAATTGATTTTAACCGCCGCCCACCCCGCTCCATGAAATGATGGTATAGCAATGCCAGAAGTCGGCCGCACAGGCTCACCAGGAAGCGAGACAGCCTTTGACCGCCGCCCACCTCGCTCGCATTGGTCTGTATTAATGGCGCACCCGAGAATCCGCACCCTGCAATCCTCGCCACACACACATAATCCTCTCTCTCCGCTCGCATCCTCGATGCCGCTCTCAGTCCTCAAAGCCGTCAGGGTATGAGGATGCCACCGAAGCGGCCCATCGGAGGGAGCGGCGATGGCGGGGCTGCCGAAGCACCGGAGCATGGTGTGAATATGGAGACAAAGGTTTCTATCGTTGCTGACGAGGTGGAGAACGAGGCTGCCAACAAGCGGAGGCGGGTCGAGAAAGAACCGCAAGTGTCTCCAGCAGGCCTAGACTTCATCAGCAGCCTCCCCGATGATATGTTGACAGTCATCATATCCCTCCTCCCAACCAAATATGGGGCGAGCACAACCGCCCTTTCCCGGCGGTGGCGCCCCCTATGGCTCTCCACCCCTCTTGACCTCCTCGACGACCACGAGCTCTGCCATGTCTATCATAAAAGCTTGGATGCATTCTCCAAGATCCTCGGCAGTCACCATGGCCCCATCAGAGGCCTTATCACGAGCAAGTTACGTTCCAATGGCAAGGACCGAGCCAAGCTTGACGAGTGATTCCGATCCTCCACCCTAGATCAGCTCGAGGAGCTCAGTTTTAATGATGGGCATATGTGGTCGCTGCCAACGTCTGCGCTCCGCTTCGCGCCCATGCCGCACCTCGCCAAGTTCATGAACCACCATCCCCCTTTAATGACATGCCCACTCTTTTTCTACCACGACTAAAGAACCTCGAGCTCGTCATCGTCTTCATCCCGAAGGATGACCTGGAGCGCCTACTCCGTGGCTGTACTGCACTCGAGTTCCTTCGTCTTCAGGCGATGAATTGGCCGAGTAGATTCCACTACAAAAAATACACTTCCGTGCTGATACGTGTTTGTCATAGTAGGTCGCGTTTTTTGTCATGCATGTACATCCATGACGATTTTATGACGGAATCAAGATAGTCATACCTGTGCTGTCATAGAAGTGTTCCATGACATTACCAAAATTATCATCACGAAAGTGTCCACTTCCATGACGATAAATCATGCGTCACAGAAGTGCTTTCGTCAAGGGTGACCGACACGTGGCATCCACCATAAGGGAACACCGTTAAGCTATCGGGTCGGATTTTGGATCTGATAACCCGTTAACAGCCCTGAGCAACGGGAAATTTCCACGT
Source organism: Triticum aestivum (assembly GCF_018294505.1). Taxonomy (NCBI): domain Eukaryota; kingdom Viridiplantae; phylum Streptophyta; class Magnoliopsida; order Poales; family Poaceae; genus Triticum; species Triticum aestivum. The sequence continues at coordinate 406,749,018 of NC_057812.1, forward strand.
GTAAAATTCTGATTGGCCGAAGGGAACACCTGTCAGCTCGTCAGTGGGCCAGATGTCGCCTGTCCATTAGAGGAGACATGCCTATGATACGTCGACACGTGGCCGGGCTCAACAGAGGCCCATATAGGTTAAAAAGGCCGGCCTAGTCAAAGGCCCATAGAACTTAATCAGGCACTAGTGGGCCATCCTAATAACAGCCTGCTTAATAAAGGCCCATTTACGGCCCAAAGCCAGATCTGGCCCGTTAATTGTTCGCCCAATATTTGGGCCCATTTACGGCCCGAAGCCAGATCTGGCCCATTAATTGTTTGCCCAATATTTGGGCCCATTTGCGGCCCGAAGCTAGATCTGGCCCGTTAATTGTTTGCCGAATATTTGGGCCCACCTACAGCCCAGTGACTTTCGGCCTGTTAGAGGCCTGATGTAGACATGGGCCCATTTCAGCCTAGTGTGACTTTCGTCCTGGGAATGGCCGGTGCTGCCCATGGGCCATATATGGTCCGACGGGACATCGGGCCCACTAACGGCCCGTGCTAAAGGTAGCAACAGTTAAGCCCAACGTGACTTTGGACCTGTTAAAGGTCTATCGCATAACTCGGCCCGTTGATGCCTGTGCTAAGCTTTCGGCCTCTTCAAGGCCCATGATATCAGTGGGCCAACTAAGGTCCGAGATATGTTTCGGCCTGGTAACGACCCGTGAGCTAACTGGGCCCAAAACGGCCCAGTCTACATTTCGGCCTGCTGAAGGCCCGTCGACGACTAGTGAAAATTGAGGCCCAACATGCATTTTGGCCTGCTAAAGGCCCGTGGTTTCATCTCGGCTGTAACAAGCCAGTACAATATTCAGCCTGTTAATGGCCCAATGCTACCTGGGCCAAACTAAGCATTGGGTCGACAAAAGGCCCAACTAAAATATAGGCCAGTGTAAGTTTGGGCCTGGCGCAATGTGTGAAGGCTCCAATCATTCGGGCCCAAGAAAGACACAGGCCGGCCTAATTGTGTCCCGCTAAAAACCTGGCCCATTAGAGTCGAATGTTTCGGTCGGTCGACTACATCTGATTTTTTCAGATAGCGAATGATGGCAGTAACTAGTAGGAATTAAGAACAAACCTACTCTATACAATAAAGAAATTACGGCATAGTAACTAAGAATAAACCTACACTATACAATAAAGGATTTAAGGTATATTACATCCACTGGGCATCGAAGTTCGCCACCAGTGATCGTAAAGCGCAACGAAGAAGCAGACTACAAAAACTAGGCACCATTGCAGCATAACAAAATAATATTGAACCGAGACCACTTCCAAGACAGTTCAAGAAAGGTTAGCCTTGCGGGGGAACTGCTGCGCAAGCTGCTGAGCAAGGCTGTGAGACCAGCCTAGCATGTCGGTCATAGCTTCCAGGTGTAGCTGTTTAGTGATGAGGTTCTCATTGGTGTTATCCGCAATCTTTCTTAGAGATAGGACTTCAAGTCGAAGTTGAGTTGCAGAATGCCTTTCTGCTAGAACTTGGGACTGAAGAATTCGAACTGATGCAGACAACGAATTCTGTGAGCTTATCTGACTATTAGTCTCAAGTAACTTGAACACTGCATCAAGACAAGACTTTGGGGTTGTCTCGCTATCTTCAAGATGTTTTGCCTTCTTTGCTGCAATATATGTTGGGTTTGTCTCACATCCTTCAGCAGACTTGTGCATGCCATCAGGCATATCACCCTGAAACGAAGCAGAGAGATGACAGGTTTTGCACGTGTATAAACAAAAATGATAACTGTTCTGTCAATTCTATCCAATTTCAGATTAGAAAATAAAGAGTAAGTTCAAAATATCAATAGCATAATTTGGCATTGTTCATAATGCGGGGAGCTTCACCACACTACTGGATTACCATGTCAACATAACAAGCATAGATGAAGGGCAAAGAAAATCATTGTATCTATTTTGGATAATGTGCATGGCATGTTGTTCATATCATCAGCCACATCAGTAAGATAAAACAGGAGATGACAAGGTGCAAACGCGGGCTGCTTCACCACACAATGGATTATAGATCCACAAAAACAAGCATACATATAGGGAGTATTAAGTAATGTGCATGGTATGAATAAGGAATTTGGTTTTACAAGTAAAACTTAGAACTTACGGTTCTTACGAACATGCATTTTGGTAGAAACAGCAAACTAAACAACAGTAAATGATAGGGAGTATGAGCAAATTAAACAGCAGTTGAGGATAAAGGCTTTAGAAGGACTGACTTACATTAACAGTTAACACCGGCTTTATAATGCCCTTCTCCATGTCAAGGGAAGGATAACTCAAGAATTTCAGCACAAATCTTCTTCATAAGCATTGCCTGTACTCTACATTTTGTAGAGAGTAATTATAGATATGATAATACTGGAAGGGATAGAGGATAATGAAGATAAGATGCAGATTGATGCTACATAATCAACTACCAATCCCTGGAAGTACAAGCGTTACAGGACAAAATGTACTGACAAGAGCAATGGGCTACACTTCTGCACTGGCATTGTCTGTGTATTCTACTTGTTGGTAAGATTAAATATAGATCTGATCTTTTTTAGTAAATGGTGGGCGAGGGAGATAAGATGCAGAATGCTACAAAATGAACCAATCCCTCTTCCCATAATACAAGAGTGTTTTGAACACTGGTGTACTGTACAAAACGTTCTTATATTATGGGACGGAGGGAGTAGCTGTTAATGTAAGTACAGTGATAGACCACGTTCAGTCCTTACAAGAGGACTGCAGAGCTAAACCTCTTCAAAAGCATTGGGTTGATTCTAAATTTATGTAAGAGTCCATACGGATCTTATAATGCCCACCAAATGGACGATTACGAGGCTAACATATGCAGTGATGCTACATAATCAAACAGCTACGAAAGTAAGTATGGTCATACAGGGCAAGAGGTACTCACAAGAGCAATGCAGTGTGCAGTATAGTTGCGAGATTCTGTGGTCCCTTGAGAATGAATGTTCTTCTGCTAACAGTTTTCGTACAAGTGAGACATTAAGGCAAATGCAGAAATGTAGTTCAAATTGTGATGTGATATCATAGACAGTACCTTACGCTGCAGCCGAGACCAATGTGTAACAAGATTATTCCAGTCACCGTCGGATAAATGTAGCACCGGAGACTTTACAGAAATTTCGTTCAGAGGCTTGCCATCGAAGTGCGCTTGCCTCAGGTAGGAACGATACTTCATCAACGAGTGCTTGAAAAGCGCAACCAACCCTTGCTCGTCATCACAATCTAGTTTGCTCCTCGCCTATTTAAAAGAATGAAATCTTGTGTCTTCTGTCAGCAGAAACATATGCAGTAATGACCATGAATAACATTAGTACATTACTTACGCGTAAGTTGCGGAGGAAGACTGGAAATTGTTCTGTGTCTGCGGTATAATCTTTCCATGAAGGAAAGATGCGCACAAAGTTCCTGACAACAACATAAGCTTCGTCTTCTAAACTGGGAAGAAATGGAACAGGGGTCCTATTTGCTGCAATTGGGGCTCTCTCTGGTTCGAAAAGGGATTTGGCAACTGGATTTGGTGTACTCTTTGCTGGAATGGGGGTTTTGCGTCGTACAGCTGGTGCTATGTCAACTGGCATAATCATACTGTTTGCTGCAGTTGGGGTCTGCTGAGTTGGGGCATCAGAAATGACCAGTGTAGTAGGGCTAGAGTCTGCTAGAGTTGGGGTATTTTGTGGGTCAGGTGATATTGCAACTACACCTAATGGGCTATTTGATTTATCAGGTGCCACTACCTTTTCCAAATACTTTGCTTGTGCTCCTCCACGATCAGCAATCGCCCTCTTCCTTTTGAACGTCTGATACACAAGAACAACATTTGAATGGATAAATATGGTATGATGACAGATGGAATATGTACTGAAAATGGATAGGCAGGGCGTATTCACATACACGATGTGTAAACTAAGCTAATGGCAGTTCAACAAAGTAGAAGCAATGCAAAGCATCAGTTGCAAGATATGTGCGAGCAATGTAACCTTGGAAAGTTAGAGCAAGTACCTTGATGGGTGAATAAGATAGGGCATCTTCCTCTGACTCCTCCACTAGGGAGCTACATTGACTTAGGTCTCCCTCTAGCTCAGAATCACTGTTAGGATCATATTCTGAGCATGAATCTGTAGGTGGAGAGCGTTTGCATTGCATTGCATCCAGACTTGATTTCAGTCCCTTAATGCCAAGTTTGACAGCCATGGCATTGTTCTGCTTTATTCTTTTCATGCGCGCAAGCTCATAATCATTATGATGCTGTTCAGAATCTGAGATTCATGAAAACATAAAAAGTAGTCAGATTATCTATGGAATGCATTGCGGATTCAACTCGGAGAGTGTCTCCCTATAAACCCCTGCATATGCAAAGTTCACCTCCCCAACCGTGCTGACCAGACCACACACAGAAATACAAACCCCTTATGTCTCTATAACAGGCAGGCACACATTTCAAAACTGAAGTAGGAACATTAGAATCATATGAAATTCGTATTTGAACAAATAAACTAAGCAATTATGAGTGGCGTAATGTTTAGCTTCAAGGGTGGAGTGTTGGTAGTGCGACACAAAGCAAGTAGGCAGATTGTATTCCATGTAAAAGATCGAAACCTATGTAAAAGCTGGAAATGACACTTTCTTTCTATACAATGCAGTGTTCGTTACCCACACATGATGGAAGAGATCACATAGAGAAATACTATTCACTCATGTCTACGGTTCCAGTATTTAGAAACAGGGTGGTCCACCCTAAAAGAATATTGACAACAAATATGACAAGGCAAGCATAGATGTAGTGAATCAATCATTTACTTGTGAGCTTACTAGGACAAGTATGCAGAATTGTAACTGCAGTAAGAGACCGTCCAAAATCTGAATGAAGAAGTTTGTCTAGCACTTATTGTTTGCAACTAATCGACGTGAATAATTGGATATTATATCGAATGAGTAAGAAAGACAAGTAAAATTGTCAACAAACCTGGCTTGCAGTAGTAATCTGGGTCAATGTCACTATGACCAACAATCCAAAATGACTAGTTTCTGTTCCGAGGGCCGGAATTTTGAAAACCCTGTGAACTTTAGAGGTACTAAAGATTACCGAAATACATCTGAACCATTAAGTGTAGGTAGCACTGAGCACACAACAAACCCTAATGACAGTCCTGCCTAATGAGTAATGAATCAATTCGAAAATGGGTGATGAGGAGTGGCTGCTGAGTGTTGAGGACGTATCTCAGGATAAATCGGGTTGGCTTGGTGGGTGCTGCACGCCTGAGCCCTGAACGGACTGGGAAGGTAGGCACGGCGGCGCGCCCGGGCAGCGGTGACGCTGTTGGGCGAGCGGCTCCTGGCCTCCTGTTAGTCCGGCGTCTCCTCCTAGAGTCATGCCGTCCGGGGACGGCAAGTCACCGGCGAGGCAGGCGGCTGGGGGCGAGTAGAGATCGGAAGCGCGCAGCAGAACAGAGGGGAATCGGGGCCTGGGACGACCCAAAATCCCAGGGTGGGCCGGCCCACCATGGGCACCCTGTAGAGATACACACCCGAGCGGCGAACATGCATTTTCAAAACTAATTTAGGAACATTTAGCTGACCAATTAAACAACTCTGTTTTAATAATATCAGATTCGTATTTGAACAACTAAGCTTGTTTAGCTTGATGGGTGGAGCAGTGTTATTATGACACGAAGCACGTATTCTGATCGTATAGTGATCATAAAAGGGGGAAACTCTAAGCATATTTTTTTAGCAAAAGAGGGTTTCCCCTCCGATTTCTATTAAAGAAACCACCACGGAACCAACATGATCAATTAAACCCTAAGCATGATCAATTAAACCGTATTATGGCTGTGCCATGGCAGATTTGAAGCTGCAAACCGGAGAAATGATATTTAGCATCCATTGTTTGCTTCGAACTAAGAACTAAATTCTAAGAGCTGAAAAGAAAGTAGAGTAACCAAGTTAAGATCTATTTTCTGGTTGAGATCAAAAAGTTGAGGAGATATGAAGTACCACCTCTCTTGCGGCGCCGTGTAGGCATCGGGGGTGCGATGGCTATCGGTGGCGTTGAAGCAGATCTGCGACGGTAGACGGGTGCATCGGGGGATAAGTCCCGTTGCGGTGGAAGAGAAGGTCGTGTGAGCGGCCCCGGCAAAGAGGACGATGGCGCCGATGAAGCGAGAGGATGTGATGCAAGGCTATTGGTCCGTCGCTGTGGATGAGAAACGTCCATCTCTAGCAGTGGACGACACGGTCTTGGTAGGCGCTCCGGCATGGTGGAGGACGGTGGCGATGGATGTGGTGGAGGATGGCGACGATGGATGGGGTGGCGGACGGAGGCTGGTGTGGGGATTGGTTGTTCTAGCGCAGATGGTGTATGAATGGGAAAATGGAGGGAGAGGTACGGGAAACCATGTTTTTGGGACACGCCTATCTGAAATATGGGAAAGTTCGAACTTAGCCCCCGTTAAAATTTGGACGTCTCGTCGGTTGGGGATAGGACGGTAATCTCGCATCTCGCCAATATTTGCCCAGAGCGATTTCGGGCGAGGAGAGGGTGGTTGGCGCCCATGGTTGGCACCCACGGTGTATGAACGGGGCTGACAGGTAGGGCGGTTGTCTCACGTCTGAGTGAAGTTACAAACCTTCCCCTATTGAAAATATTTGCCTACATCGATTTCGGCCGAGTCGAGTTTGTTTTGCCGCCCACCGTGTATGAATGGGGAATGGAGGGAGAAACAGAGGTCTTTCGGACGAGCTTGAATCAAATGAGTTTTGCCGCCCATGTTTGACGCCCACCGTGTCGGAATGGGCTCAGAGGCGGTCGTGTCACGTCTAATTGAAGTTACTAACCTACCCCTATTTAGAGCAGTGGAAATCGGGCCGATGGATTGTCCGTGTAATGGGTAGACAGTAATTTCCATCTCCCAAACACTTGGCTTCGGGCAGCCGACGTGGGAGTGGACATTTTGCTGCTTCTTTCGAATTTTGGGACAATAAGCATCCACGTTTACCCTGGCAACTAAATTCGAATCCATTTTGTATTCCTATATGAATCTTTATAAATCATTCTATGTGTTTTTATATATCTTCAAAAGGACGACAAAGATGTATTCCACTGTCATATATGAATATGGTTTACAAATGCCGATACTCAAATTCAGAAACTAGAATCCAGTTTAAGGTGAATTCGAATATTTGGAACACTTCATGTCCAACTCAAATGTCACACGCAGCATAATGTGTACTCCCATTTAGATATGTACACAAGCGATGTATCAAGATTCAAATACCGAGTCAATCAACCAAGAATGTACAGAACTAACAGACATATAAACACTTATAGAGTATATGGATCAATAATATCAACTAACATACATAAGCCAGGCCGCTGTACTTTTTTTGGCTACAACAACATCCTTTTTTTAGCCAGCATCTTGGCCCTTTCCGATGCGTGCCACTTATGGTCCATCTATACTACTACTATTGCTGAATGCACATTCAGCCCGATTGGCATATTTGTAGGTCTGGCACAGCAATCCAAATGAAATGTCTCCGAGTCTTATCAATTAATACAGACTTGTGCTCAAATAAAATTACAAACCAAAAAACAAAAAAAACAATTATTACATGATCTCTAAAACAAATGGTTTGATTGATTACATGAACAGACAACACAAAGGTTATTCAACTATGGAAAGAACATTTCACCTATGATTTACCAAGTAGGAATTTAATTTCCTTTTTTCCTTCAGGACCTTAACAATCTGGTCAGTCTCAGCTTGCTTCGTTTTGAAATCCACCAAATATTTAATGGTTGTCTTGAGTACTGCTTGTGATTGTGCTGTTTGCTTCCTCAACATGTCAACTTCATCTCTAAGTGCAGAAGCAGAATCTCTTTCTACCACTAGTTTAGCCTCTAGAGCATCAGCAGTTGGCAATTCATAATGCACGATTGGGCCGGTGCCACTGCTGTGGGATGATGCAACGTCCATGGGGACCTCGCTCTTTGATCTTGGGCTAACCTGTTTTGCCATTAAAGTTCCGATTGGATTCAGAAAAGTTGAAGTTAGCAAAACATCTCAACTGGGAGTTATAACAGCAAACCAGTTAAACAAACAAGGAATTAAAGAGTTTCAATTGGATGCTGAAAAGTAGTTATTAACATCATTGTAACCCGTTGTTGCAGCAGCAAAGCAGTTAAACAAACAAGTAGATATTTAAGTTAAGGCAAACAGGTAATTCTTAACAGTAAGTATCAAACACATAGATAGGCGCAGTCTACAATATGATTAACAGGCTGTGCCATTATGTAATCAGTAGCAAACTAAATTAAGCCAAGCAACGTAATTGAACAATTTTGCAATAAGTGGCTAACTAAAATTCCGAGAAGCAGGTAACTGAACTTACGCTAGTTCTTTGTACAGGCACACTGCAACTTCTTTTTCGCTTACAAGGTTGTACGAAGGAGTCCATGGCATCAATTGCTTGGATACGCAGTCCCAATACTTCTTTCTTCCCACACTGCATGGGTAAGTCGAATGGTTAATCTGGTAAGATGGTGCGTCCTTGATATGTTATATGAGGACGTGTAGTCAGACTAGTTGTAGCCAAACACATCACACTGGCTTTTACTGTATATTTCATGCGATTACTTTTGGCATATCGAGATCTAAGCAATCTACAATAGGATGAAAAGACTGGCATCCTTCACATTATTGGCGAACTCAGTTCATAGAAACAAGCAATTCAACCATTCTGTGGGTAAATCAAAAGCGCCACTGGAATATTTTTCACTATCCAATCATACACGCAAAAAGGGGCGACGCCACCATAGGGGCTGGTATGGGCGGCCGCCTCAGGTGGCTGGAAAGTGTGCACCTAGTTTGAGTCGTCCAGGTTGGCCCATGCTAGTTTTGTTCGTCCCAACGCACGAGCAGGCAATGTAAAAAATGAAGAAAAATGTTTCAATTTGGATGGGCCAATAACATAAGTGCAAGGCAGGCCCTATAGTAGGCTCGCGGCCCAAACGAGCGCCTCCCATATCGATCGACAGCAGGAAAAATCCCAATTCATTCGCTCCAGCCTCCAGTCTGGTTCGCTCCTAACCTAGCCGCCGCTGGACAGACCGACACATCACTTCCTCGCGCCCTCGTTGGAGGGCGGTCGCCGGGCTTCAAGCGAACGGAAGGACAAGAAGATGAAGATCCAACCCTGGGTGTAGCCTGCGTGGGAGGCAGCGGCGGCAGCACGGGCATGGCATCGAGCTTGCGCAAACGGACAGTCGCAGCTTGCAAGAGTAGCATGCGCAACGAGCAGGTACATCACATCCCTGATTATATCTAATTCAACTCTTCAATTTCTGGCCAATAGTTAAACCTGACGGTGTTGTAAAACTGCTTGTATGTAGGGAATCTATGAGAAAATGAAACCAATTTCTACTTATTTTATAACTCCCCCAATCAATACTGAACTGACTGAATCTGATGTATCTAATCAAGTTTCCGGTGCAAACATACAAGCTCATGTTGTTCTTGAGCCTGAAGTGTCTAATGAACAGACTGCTAATGAAGGATTTGATGCAAACATTTTACATGCTCCTGGTGATGAACATATAGTGTCTAATGAGGGATCTAATGCAAGCATTTTGCAAGCTCATTGAAGGATTTAGTGTCTAATGATGATCTACTATGTTGAGAGAGACAGAGATTTGCAGGCATTGATGACAAGCAAATTATAGTGCATTTTCATAGCTTGAGGAAACGTCGAGGCCATCTACCAGAAAGTCCCCGTATCATGACAACATAGCATAAATACTTTTCTAATCTGTTGTTTGAAACTATTGGCATACTTGTGCAGGATAGATATATTGATATGCAGTTTGCGCACTGGTTATACGTGCAATTACACTTTGATATTTTCAGCCAGAGAACGAATAATTCAAGCAGGTACAGACCATGTTTGTAGTCCTTGTACACCATGTTGCATTTTGTGTTTTTTGGTGCTTGCATCATTTAGTGTTTATAATCTGAACTACTTTGGATCATTAGCTGGTTTTCAAAGTGCATGTAGCTTCACATTTCTCAAGTTATGTTGATTTCCGGAGTGCAAGTGCCTTCGTATTTTTTAAGTTAAATGTTCGCCCCTGGTAACTTGAATTCGTGGATCAGCCACTGCACACAAATCATACACGAATGCCAGTACGAATTAAATGAAATGCAGGGACTTACGCTAGCTCGTTGTACAGGCTCACTGCAGCTCTGCTTGCGCTTGGGATGTTCCATGTACAAGTCCATGTTACCACTTGCTTGGATGTGCAGGCCTTGTGCTCCTTGCATCCCCCTCTGCATTTTTGACACGGCGAATGGTTGATCAAATAAGAGGAATCGACCTTGATGTTGTACCGGAGGACAGATACTTACAAGGTTATACGGGTGTGCAGGATGTGTACCAGATCCCGTAGCACCGTCATGCTTCGCTAAAAATGGATTTGCTTGTTTCAGATGATATCTCCAGAAGAAATAAGAGTTAAAGTCAGAGTTGCATAGGCGTGTAAGCTAAGAGAGCAGTGAAAGGATATCCAAACATCGTCGGAACAGTGCACAAGGGAGTGATGTGTGGATACCTAGTTCGGGCCGGCGTTTGGGCATGCTCGCCTAGCTAGAGTGTGGGTCACTTCAGAGCCGTTGAGGGTGATGCACTGGCGTTGGCTGGCCGCGCACGGATGCAGATCTTGAGTGGCAGCGGAGCGCTACAATGCGGTGGATGAGACCGTTGGTGAAGCCCCAACGGCCTCGGGGCGCAGAGGTGCGACGATGTGCTCGGTGAAGTAGCCCCGGTGAGCTGGGAGACGGCGTCGGTGAAGCGCACCTGATGCGGTGGAACTCGGTGTCTGTGAGGCACGTCGGTTGCGGCGGCCGACGTTGTCAGTGGACCACTCAGTGCGGTGGACGAGGGCGTAGATGAGGTAGCTTCGGTGCGATGGTGAAGCACGACCGTCGTCTTTGTCGTCGTCGTCCGGCACATAAGTGGGGAACGGTGGGGAAAGAGACGAGACGAGGGGCGATTCGAGGGTTGGCGGCGAATTAGGGATTTGAGCAATCTAGGCGCGGAAGGGGACGATGGAGAAGAGAGATTTTGCAGGGCTGGAATTGGGGCCGCCAGATATTTCAATCCAAAATGTGGAAGCGCAAACTTATATTGTTGTCGTCCTTTTTTTGGGGGGAGGGGGGGGGCTGGGTGGCTGGGTGCTACGCGTCCGTCCGACACACGCGACCACCCCGACAGGACTATGCTTCGGTGCCTTAAGGCACCTGCCTTTGTGTCCATGACATGTGGGCCCAACAGGTGGCTGGCCCACATGTCAGTGACCCAAAGGTAGTTGCCTTTAAGGCACCGAAGCAGGGTCCACCCCGACATGAGCCTGGTCTGCCTAGTGCGCCTACATTTGGGAATGCAAACAAATCTTCTTTCATTTGCAAACGAATCTGTATGTATTACCATGCCTGTGTTTTCCTTGCAATAATTAGTCATTCGAAACGAGATACTCCATCCGTTCACTTTTGTAAGTCGTTTCAGACAACTTAGAATGAACTGTTTTGCACATTGTCTGAAATATCTTCAAGGTCTTATAAAAGTGAACAGAGGGAGTACTATAAATTAATTAAAGAGGAGTTATTTGAAAAAAAATCGAAACGGTACCCACGCTAACGTGGATTAGAGTGTGTGTCACATAATTAGTTATTTGAATTAGAGTGTGTGTCACGTAGTTAGTTATTTGAATTAGAGTGTGTGTCACGTAGCGATCTCCAATTCTAACGTGGATTTCGCATTTCACTGTATCCACGCTACTTTTTTAATACAAATTCATATGTATATGATGAACACCATGGTAGTGAGAAAACTTTTGGATGGATTCAAACATATGACCTACAAAATAGCACAACAAACTGAGTCAATGTCAACTTTTCGAAACTTAGTATGGCACGAATTCGAAATAATTACCCGTATGCCAGGTCCTCGGTTCAAATCTTACAATGTACACCGAATTGAAACATCAATATTAAGTCTCGTACTATGTACATTCAAATGTTGTTTTTAGCCCCCCCCCCGCACAAACGCTACATACTTCCTGTATCGGTCAATCTTCCTCTCCTAACCACCTTAGGAAGCTATCGGTTTCCAACACACGTTCATTCTTTCTCTCCATGTTTAGATCTCTAAGTCTCTCAACTACACAACCCCCTTTTCCACTCTATTACCAAATGTATTTACCTCACACACCCGCCATTGCACCCCATGCCGAGCTCTCTCTCTCTCTCCCTCTCCCTCTCACCCTCTCGCGCTAAATACATGCATTTCCTATCTAGCCCCCCAACCTCTCGTGCGTGCGCACGCACATTGTATATCTAGGTCACTCCCTCGAGACTGTCTCACTCTATCTTCCGCACGGCGGGCCATACTCGCTCAATCTCGCTCTCTTTATCTGAGTCTCGTTTAACCTCGTTTTCTTTCACACACAAATGATATATCTCCCTGTTCGGGCCTCGATCAACACACTCTATACTCTCTCACGCAGATTGTCTATCTAGGTCAGTCCATCCAAGACGCCGCCACTCTTTCGACCTCATGGTGGGCCAAGCTCACTCAATATCTCTCTCTCTCTGTATGTCTCGATTGACCTCGCTCTTTCTCGGACAAAAACGATATATCACCATGTTTGAGCCCAATTCGACCTATTCACATTCTATACTCTCTCACGCACATCGTCTATCTAGGTCACTCTCTCCAACCCGTCTCACTCTTTCGATCGCATGGCGACCCTATGTGATCGGTTGACCTTGCTTCCTCCCACGCACAAAATATATCTACACGTCTATGACTGGATCATCTCTCAAGCTCTATATTACAACCCTCACCCTTGCCAAAAAGCTCAATCGGACAATATCTCTCCAAGGCATATATATTTGTTCAATGAATGTCAGACCACACTCACTTTGTCTCTCTATCTATATGCCTCCCGATTGACCTCGCTTTCTCACACCATATCTTCCACGCGTTGAAGCTACTACCTCTCCATCCCTCGCAAAGCCGGAGCTATTTACATTGCGAGGGGCACTCCAACCTTGGATTAATTTGTGTAGGCATTTATTCCGGTCAGTTTAGATTAGATTTTCGTAGCATTCGGCCCACAACTACTCCAAACACCATTGCAACACACGCAACTGACCTAGTTGATTTCCCTCTGGCTCGGTCATCGCTCTCTCGCATGTCCTTTCTCGCCTTCAACGTCGCATCATGGTATTATTGAAAAAACTATGTTGTTCTCTTTAATTATTATAAATAAGCTACAAAACTACACACCGATAGTCCACTTGGAATGGAACAAATTTCGACCCACAAATTAAAGTGCTACAAACTACACACCGAGGGGCCCACATGTCATGAAACAAATTTGGACCCATATACAAATTAAAAAATAAAGGACGAGGATCGAACATGCGACCGGGCCTTCAAGCCACACGTCAATAGGCAACATACGTAGAATATCAATGTTTGTTGTAATCCCTTTGTTCACATAATGTTTTTATATTAGCACAACCTAATTAATGGATAACATGTAATATTATTTTTAGTACTATTCGCCTTCACTTACTGGTGGGTTCCATGTGTGCTCTCTCTCTCTCCTCCCCTTCTGCGTTTAGACGCACGGGCAAACAGGAAGAACTCGTGGGCGATGTTGCCGTTGACCATATCTGGACGCGTTCACAAGTCACGGCACCAGTTTCACGTACTAGCAGCACTAGTCAGTGTGTACGTGCAATGCATGTTAATTTGGAAGTATATTAAGTGCTTGCGGATATTAACTACTAGGATATTATTTGTGTGTTGTCATGTGATTAGCACTATTTTTGGCATGAAATTAACTGCATGCTAAACGTGTTGAGCGCTCGACATTGAAGCAATCTAGGTCATTGGATGACAAGGAATACATGTGGCTTCATGACGTTTTATATTTAATTTGATACGGCTCTAGCAAAGCATTCAATCGATCAAACCATACATTTCGTTCAGTCTGACTCCGACTTTAAATTATAGGATGATCGATATAAAATAAACGGAAATGATAAACGTTCGGATTTTAAGCATGGCAATCCGAACGTTTTTCATGGCAAATTTAGATTATGCGGCGGTGGCGGGGGCATCTCGCGGTGGGAAGCGGCTCCTCTGCTGTGCTCTGTGTGTCGTCGGGCCACTGACCGACGGCACGGTGGCGTCTTGCGCCGTTGTTGGCGTACTCCTGGATGTTGGCCTAGCTTCAAGGAAGGACAAAATGTTCTGGACTTCGGAGCGAGTCAACTGGCGGGAGGAGGCGACTGGTGTTGGTGCAAGGAAGCGGTCGACGGTGGCCATCCATGCCGCTGAGGGGGGCACTGACACCCACGCGGGGACATGCGGTGTCAACGGCGCGGCAGAGACATTCGTGTGCACGGGCACCGGCACGGGCGCGCACGTCAGTGCACACGTAGGCGCATGCGCTGGCAGGTGCATGGGCACCGGCACGGGCGTGCGCGTCAGTGCACGCGCAGGCGCATGAGCTGGCAGGTGCACGGGCAGGTGAAAGTCGGTGGGGACCTCGTGGAACTCCGTGGAATCAAGCTCGGCGACAATGTGCGGCTCCCAGCCCATCAATGCCACGGGGATGGGCGCTTGTAACGCCCTCGATGCGGCTATATCACCTACGTGTCGAAGCACGCCTTAGAGGCATCACCGCATTGAAAGCAATGTCGCAAGTAAGGTAATCTTCACAATAACCCATGTAAATAGATAAAAGGGGGTAAAGGTACATAGTTGGCTTACACTCGCCACGTCACACAAATACATGAATAACATTACAATCATCCAATACACTCATGGTCCGACTATGGTACCAAAATAAAAGATCAACCCCAACATGCGACACGGTCCCCAATCGCCCCAACTGGGCACCACAACTGATCATCAGGGAAAGACACATAGTAACGGCGAGAGTCTTCGTCGAACTCCCACTTGAGCTCAAGCGCATCGTTTGGAGCGGTATCATCGGTCCCTGCATCTGGTTTGGAAGTAATCTATGAGTCACGGGGACTCATCAATCTCGCACCCTCGCGATCAAGACTATTTAAGCTTATAGGTAAGGCAAGGTAATATGTGGAGCTGCAGCAAGCGACTAGCATATATGGTGGCTAACCTGTTCGCAAAAGAGAGCGAGAAGAGAAGGCAAAGTACGAACGAAGAACTATGATCAAGAAGTGATCCTAGAACAACCTACGTCAAACATTACTCCAACACCGTGTTCCCTTCACGGACTCCGCCGAGAAGAGACCATCACGGTTACACACGCAGTTGATTCATTTTAATTAAGTTAAGTTTCAAGTTATCTACAACCGGACATTAACAAATTCCCATCTGCCCATAACCGCGGTCACGGCTTTCGAAAGTTCAAATCTCTGCAGGGAGTCCCAACTTAGCCCATCACAAGCTCTCACGGTCAACGAAGGATATTCCTTCTCCAGAGACATTCCGATCAGACTCGGCATCCCGGTTTTACAAGACATCCTCGACAATGGTAAAACAAGTCCAGCAACACTGCCCGAATGTGCCGACAAATCCCGATAGGAGCTGCACATGTCTCTTTCTCAGGGCACACTCGGATAAGCAATCCGTACAACTAAAACCAGCTCTCAAGTTTCCCCGAGGTGGCGCTGCAAGGGGCTCCAGTTTGTACCAACACTCAGAGGAGCACTGGCCCGGGGGGGTTTAAATAAACATGACCATTGGGCTCCGGAAACCCAAGGGAAAAACAGGCTAGGTGGAAAATGGTAAAACCAAGGTTGGGCATTGCTGGAGGAGTTTTATTCAAGGCGAACTGTCAAGGGGTTCCCATTATCACCCAACTGCATAAGGAACGCAAAATCCGGAAACATAACACCGATATGACGGAAACTAGGGCGGTAAGAGTGGACCAAAACACTAGGCAAAAGGCCGAGCCTTCCACCCTTACCAAGTATATAGGTGCATTAAGATAACAAGATAATATGGTGATATCCCAACAGTAAACAACGTTCCAACAAGGATCGATCTCCAATCTTCACCTGCAACTAGCAACGCTATAAGAGGGGATGAGCAAAGCGGTAACATAGCCAATCAACGGTTTGCTAGGACATGGTGGGTTAGAGGTTTGACATGGCAATTTGGGAGGCATTATAAGCACGTGGTAGGTATCGTAGCATAGGCATAGCAAAAGAGCGAGCATCTAGCAAGCAAAGATAGAAGTGATTTCGAGGGTATGATCATCTTGCCTGCAAAGTTGTCAGAGTTGACTTGATCCTCGTAAGAAAACTCAACGGGCTCCTCGTTAGCGAACTCGTCTCCCGGCTCTACCCAAACAAGACAAACAAGCAAAAGGAACACAATCAACCACGTGCAATGCTTGAACAACATGATGCAAACATGGTATGCTATGCGGGATGCGATATGTGATGCATATGCAAGATTTGACAAGGAATGATTGAACCTAGCCTCAACTTGGAATTCCAAGAGTGCCACTGCAAAGGTGAGGTGATTTCGGTTGAAATCGATATAAAGATCACCGGAATCCGATGCACGGTTTGGAAATGGCAAGCAAAACAAATATGGCACTGGCCTGCGATAAACAGCAAGTAGCCATCTAAATGCATCAAGATAAATATGCTACAACACTCAAACATGACAAAATAATACATGGCAGGGATCCACTCATGATTCTTGACAAAAGATGAACACTGAGCTATGGCTAATTCATCAATTAACAGGTACAAACAAGCATGGCAAAAATGCAAACGATAACAGGTTTCAGACTTGGTGAAATTAACATCAGGTAGCACACTTTAGAGCATGAAAACTATAAGCTACAGGAACTTAACATGGCAAAGCAAGGCATGAAATTAAGATACTCAAAGCACTTAACAAAAGTCCCTTAGTGACCTGGAGCCAAAAGGGATCAGAAAATACAATTGCAAGCATGTGAACATCGCAAAAACATAATCAGATTACAGACTAAGTGAAAAACTGGAGCATGCAAATCTGTTAACGAGTAGGCATGTTTATGAGATCGATGCACTCACTACAGAGCATGGCATGACAAACTAAGCATACACCCATCAATAATACATGGCATAGGAGCTAGACATGACAAGAACAACAACATAGCATGTACGGATCAATAGCAACATCCTCGGCAAAATCGCTAACAAGTCAACCATCTGCCAGGATTCACGAAATAGCAAAAGTAGAGCTTGATTGACTCAAGCTAGGGTTCTCCATAATTGCAAACAAAGACATGGATGGATAGAGCACCACCATGTTAACAAATCATTTGTACTGATCATCCTCAAAAGAGGCACAGATCACTAGGAAACAACATGAACATATGGCATAATGACAAATATCAGGACATGGACTTAGTGAAATTCTAAGTCCCTGAAATCAGCATTACCGAATACGCTACTTTGCAAGCTTGTGCTAGTCGCCACACATATCACAAAAATACATTGTAAGCACCTCTGTAAAGATGGCATGCCATATGACAAAACTCATGTAGAGCTCAGGAGCATATCATGCACACATTAAACATGGCAAAAATGACAAATAGCTATTTGATGAAACAGATCTGACAATTTTATCACATAGCCCTCTTCCAACAGCATTTCAGGCATCAAGATGAGCTTAAATGAAAATGATGCAATGAGATGAAATGATCTACTCTCTGAGGCGAATATTTTGATATGCTACACGCGCAAATCGGAGCTACGGATGCGGAGTTACGACATGATGAAGATTGCTAAAAAATTAGGGTTACGGGGATCAAAAGTCAACCGTCAGATCTGAGATCTAGATCGGCCGAAACACTGTAGCAGGCGCGGTCACCGAGGTTCGCCGGAATCGGACAGGCGGCCGGAGCTTGCTGCGGAGCTTGCCGGAGACGTCGGACCTGCCGGATCCGGCGCCGACGGAGTGGTGCGGCGACGAGGGCGGAGGAGCAGGCGCGGGGCGACTCGGGGAGCTCCGGGCGGCGCGGCGCACGAGGGCTGTCGGCGGGGAGAGGCGGCCGCGGACGGAGGAGCTCCGACAGGCGGGCGGTGGTGGTGGTGCCGGGCGGCGACCGGCGGAGGAAGAAGCAGGCGCGGGCGCGCTGGGCGGCTCGGCCCGGGAGGCGCGCGGGAGGGCCGGCGCTGGGCCTGGCGGGCCCCCATTGGTGGGGAGGCAGCGAAGCAGTCCCTGGGACAGGTGGCGCTTCAGGAGTGGACGGCGGGATGAGCGGACATGTCCGGCCGACCGGATCTCGTCCGGCGGCGCGAGGAGGAGATTTTTTAGGGTTTCGTGGGAAAAGATCAGGGATTGGGAATGGGGGTCTATTTATAGACGTAGAGGGAGCTAGGAAGCTCCAAATGGAGTGCGGTTTTCGGCCACGCGATCGTGATCGAACGCTCTAGATGATGGAGAGGGTTTAGGTGGGTTTTGGGACAAATTGGAAGGGTGTTTGGCTGCAACACAAACGAGGCCTTCTCGGTCCCTCGGTTAACCGTTGGAGTATCAAACGAAGTCCAAATGGCACGAAACTTGACAGGCGGTCTACCGGTAGTAAACCAAGGCCGCACGACAAGTCTCAGTCCAATCCGGAAATGGTTAACCCCCACACACAAAAAGAGGTAGAAAGGGGCACCGGAGGAGATAGGAGCGCCGGAATGCAAAACGGACAACGGGGAAAATGCTCGGATGCATGAGACAAACACGTATGCGAATGCAATGCACATGATGACATGATATGAGATGCATGACAAAGGAAACAACACACGGAGACAAAAACCCGAACCCGAGGAAATAAAATAACTTAGCGCCGGAAACGGCAAGAGTTGGGATACATATAAGGTAAATTTGATCCGGGGTGTTACAACGCTGGCGCAGTCGGGGCGACGGGAGCCGGAACGGGAGTGGGGACAGGCGCGACGTCTTCTCGCAAGGCCAGTTCAAGCTCGTCCCAAAGCGCCTGATGTTCTTGAGACTCCGGCTGGGTGTCTTCCTCAGGAAACTAGAACACTGAGGGCAGACCATCGTGATGCGGCATGGTGTACGTTTAGGTTAGGCTAGTTGGAGGTAGACGATAGGAGAATCGGAGAGGAAGAGAGAGGATTGTAGCGATACCGGGTAGTGCGGGGTTGATTTTAAACTGTGGCGCCGACGACATTAAAAGTGGGAGCAGTTGGGACGACGGTGGGTGGCGGAGCCTGGTCAAAGGGCTCGCCTCCTGGTGAGCCTGCACAGCGGTCTGCTCGCACGCCTCCCTGACAGCTGGCGCAACGGTCTGCTCGCACGCCTCTCGTCTACTCACACGCTTGCTCGGAGGGCACCTGCTGATGAGAAGCGGGGACTCGTGGCGGCACGTAAACGCCCACGGTTTCAATAGTGAAAGCGTTCGCGTTAACGTGACATGTCTTTGTTCCAAAATACCTTGGCTCTTCATTTGTGCAACTTGTCATAAGCAGCTTGTCTCAAATTGAAGAAAAAACTTACGAAGTAATATTTGTGCCATATCACGTGACCTTGCTTAGTTTCAAGAATTTATGCTCACTTTTGGATTTTCTGAAATTTAAGATCCAGGATTCGAAACAATATCATAACCTGCATCATGCAATAAATTTTCAAGCCATACATCTGTCCTGTTGTATTTCTTAAGAAAGGATTTGGTCAAACATTTTGCTTAGTTAGACTTCAGACAAGTTATATATGCAGAATAAAAGGATAATCCCTCCGTACCAGTGCATTGCCTGATATATTAACTCAAGTACTAGGCACGAACAAACGGGCTCAATTCTGTGCTCATCCTGGTGTAGTACTAGGCAATGCAGTTGACGGGTGACCTTGACGAGCGGCGACCGAGGGAATTGAACTGTGCTCGGCACGGTAGGTAACGTTGTCTAGTTACTAAAGCATCCCTCCGTTGTTCATCGGTAGTCATTATGGACCCAGGACATGAGGGGAATTTCCTAGAGCTGGAATTCTGGCCTCCAGATATTTCGACTTGAAATGCTGAGGCTCGACTGGTTGGGGTTGCCTAATGTGCGTACCACGCACGCCACCGAAGGACACGAGCCCTGTGTTTTAGGATCAACACGAGCCAAGGTCTGGCTGGTACACCGTTGGGTCCTACCATTCGAGAATATGAAAGGAACCTTTTACATTGCCGAACGAATCTATGTGTATCACAATACCCGTATTTTCCTTGTAAATACTAATCTCAACGTGGTAATTGATTTATGACGAGTTGTTGAATTAGAGTGAGTTTGTGATATAGTGATCTCAACGTGGATTTCACATTTCATGGTATCCCTAGTAAGTTTTCCAATGCAAATTCAAATTTAAAAGATGAACAATATGGAGGTGAGAAAACTTTGTATGTATCAAGCATATGACCACACACACACACAGAGACACACACGCACGAACACAACAACAATCCAATAAGTATAGTGCATCTATTTTTCCAAACCATGCATGTATTACACGAATTCAAAAATACTCCCTCTATTCCTAAATATTAGTCTTTTAGAGAGTTCAACAAGTGACTACATACGGAGCAAAATGAGTGAATCTAGACTCTAAAATATGTCTATATACATCTCTATGTGCCAGTCCATTTAAAGCCTCTAAAAAGACTAATATTTAGGAACCAAGGGAGTAAAATGTAAGACATCCATGGTCCTAGGTTCAATATTTAAAATGAACATGAAACTGAAACATGAATATTAAGTCTAGTACTACAGTACATGCAAATGTTGTGTTTAGGCGGAGCTATGATTGTCGGGGGTCAACCCCTCGACCTTAGATAAAATTGTGGAGCTATGTTTAGGGTTGTTTACATTATATTTGTCCCCACCCTCCCAACCACCGATTGGTTGTGCACCCCCACCCCTCCTCCCCGGGAGAATATCATGTGCCCCCATACCTTAGATGCTGTATGCCGATACGAGTTCCTTGGAGCTTGTAGATCTGAGATATAGCATCTCACATGATGTGTCTTAATATTTTTGCAGGAAACCTTGATGAGTTTGAGAATTGCACACAATTTGTACAAAAACTACTTAGCTGCCCTTTGATCCCATATCCAACGACCTCGAAGCTCGTATCACCGTAGCATCTAAGATGAAGGAGGACATCATATTCTCCTATATGTAGGAATATCATGTGCTACCTCACCTTAGATGCTTTGGTGATACAAGCTCTTCGGAGGCGTTGGATTTGTGACCCCACACCTCCTCGGTGGTTCGAATGGTTTTTTGCAGAAAATCCCCAAAAGAGTTCGGCCAATGCTTACAAGGACAAAGACTGCTGAGATGCCATTGGATCTCAGATCAAACGACCTCCAAGCTCATATCACCGTAGCATCCAAGCTGCGATAACACCTTATGTTTTCTCGCACGGGAGAGTATGAGGTGCTCCCGCACTGTAGATACTATGGTGATATGAGTTCACTGAGATCTAATGGCCCATAGTAGGAGGTTTGAATGTTTTTGCAATATATGGATGATAGAGTTTGGGAAATGCGCAGAAAGTACGAGTACTACGCATGTGCCATCTGATCACTGATCATACGACCTAGATGCTCATATCACCGTAGCGGGTAATTAAGCTACGGGGATCACCTAATATGAGCACCGGGGAGCCGTTGGATCGAAGATGCAGTGGCACACACGAGGCCTGAATGTTTTATTTGCAAAAAAACCTTTGGAGAGTTTGGAAATTGCGCATAATTACAAAGACTACTCCCAAGCCATTGGATCTCACTTCCAACGGTGTAAAAACTCGTATCACCATAGTATCTAAGCTGCGGGGTGGATGTGATATTCTATGCCGCTGTCATTTTTGTTTGTAAACTTGCAAAATATGTGTAACTCGTG
Organism: Triticum aestivum; assembly: GCF_018294505.1. Lineage (NCBI taxonomy): Eukaryota > Viridiplantae > Streptophyta > Magnoliopsida > Poales > Poaceae > Triticum > Triticum aestivum. The sequence continues at coordinate 406,771,030 of NC_057812.1, forward strand.
TCGTTACTTGTCTAACCGCGCAAAGTGTTTGTTCAAAAAAACCATCCTACACTGAAATATCGGAACAACACATGGGGGTCCCACTTGTCATTAATCAAATTTGGACCTAAAACTAACAAATCTGAAAGACGAGATTCGAACTGGCAACTTGGACTACAAAGCGTAAGTCGATAGCTTGAAAAAATGAACGGTTGTTGGCTTTGTCCCATAACTTGATTTTATACAGTACTTGCATTGAGTAGAGTAGAGGGAGTGCCTCGTCAACACGTGCATGACCGTTGTCTCACTTACTGGTGGGTCCCAGGTCTGCGATCTCAATCTCTCTTCTCTCCATCGTCTAACCTTTGCACGGGCACACACGAAGAGCGGCGCTAGCTTGCCGTGGTGTTATTACAACTAAAAAAAAGCTTGGAAAATAGAAGAATCGCCTAGAACAAGAGACGTTGTGGCTGGTCGAGACGGAGCTAACTACATCTATCCTTCGTGCCACGTTTGCATGATGAAGCTGTGTGGCTAGTGGGGTGTTTTCGACCGACTGGCTAGGTCCCGAGGTCGAACCATAGGTACTACATCTGATACAGTATATTTTTACACACACATTTTTCCTCCGTGCCGAGACATGGCACACCCTACCACGCGGTTTCGGGGTCCTCCCGGGTGGTGCACGCATATATTCTTCCTGACGTGGGACGCCGTACCGCGCGTTTTCTGGGTCCTCCTCAGTCGTAGCGCCAAAGCAAGTAAATGAGTCATCAAATCACGAAAGACCACCTTTCCCACCGAGTACATCAATGAAGCACGGTGGCTAGCTAGTTGGGCTAGTTCGACCGATTAGCTAGGCCGCCGCCACATTTGTTTTTTCACCCCTTTTTTTATCTACTTGCCGGCAGGTAAATTTAAATATCCACCTCGACATTGCTCTGGTGTTTGGGTGCGGCAGGATTTTTAATTTTTTGATTGACGGGACCAGGCGCAGCAGGATTTTTAATTTTTTGATTGACGGGAGCAGGCGCGGCAGCAATTAGTCACGATGACTTCGCCTGTAAAAACCCACTGCTCCTTGATGTGAGAAGTCATCGACTGGTGTTTTACCATGGTGAAAACCAAAAGATTCCCTGCTCCCTCCGCCTTCCCGTAGATTGCATTACCTTTCAGCCGTTTCGCCCCCTTTGCTTCCTCTCACCATTGCTTCTACCTGGTGCCATGGCGGCGCAGCAGATCACGGAGGCCGAGGTGAGGCACCTGACATAGGAGCTCCATGCCAAGGATGTGGAGCTCAGGGCCAAGGACGTGGAGCTCCATGAGCTCAAGGAGGAGAGTAGTGCCATGCTCCTCCGTTATGTGTGGGAGTTCATGGAGCTTCAAAAGCGGCAGGCGTCCACCACAAAGATGCTCGAGGCGTCGGCGGTGTTGCTGCAGAAAGCGGGAGATACGATAGGCCGCCAGGGGAGCCGGCTAGAGCACAAGCGGGCCGATCGTGACGAGGTCCAGGATCGCCTCAGCCACTTGGTGAAACAAGTTACCACACACGTGTTGCGGCTACGCGATGCCTACTGTCGTGCCAGCGCGATGATGCCGGCCGTCGGGCTAAACCCGTTCGACCACCCGGTCGACTTCAATGAGCTGCGGCTTCCTGACCCGGTCTCCTTCTTCACCTATATCTCTGAGGAGCTAAGATGTCTCCGCGCAATGGTGGGGGCTGAGCTGGACAAGGAGGGTGTAACGCCCTCGATGCAGCTATATCTCCTACGTGTCGAAGCACGACTTAGAGGCATAACCGCATGGAAAGCAATGTCGCAAGTAAGGTAATCTTCACAACAACCCATGTAAATATATATAAAAGGGGAAAGGATACATAGTTGGCTTACACTCGCCACGTCACACAAATACATGAATAACATTACAATCATCCAATACACTCATGGTCGACTACAGTACCAAAATAAAAGATCAACCCCAACATGCGACACGGTCCCCGATCACCCCAACTGGGCACCACTACAGATCACCTGGGAAAGACACATAGTAACGACGAGAGTCTTCATCGAACTCCCACTTGAGCTCAAACGCATTGTCTGGAACGGTATCATCGGTCCCTGCATCTGGTTTTGGAAGTAAACTGTGAGTCACGGGGACTCAGAAATCTCGCACCCTCGCGATCAAGACTATTTAAGCTTATAGGTAAGGCAAGGTAATATGTGGAGCTGCAACAAGCGACTAGCATATATGGTGGCTAACCTGTTCGCAAAAGAGAGCGAGAAGAGAAGGCAAAAGCACAGTCGAACAACTATGATCAAGAAGTGATCCTAGAACAACCTACGTCAAGCATTACTCCAACACCGTGTTCACTTCCCGGACTCCGCCAAGAAGAGACCATCACGGTAACACACGCAGTTGATTCATTTTAATTAAGTTAAGTTTCATGTTAACTACAACCGGACATTAACAAATTCCCATCTGCCCATAACCGCGGGCACGGCTTTCGAAAGTTCACATCCCTGCAGGGGAGTCCCAACTTAGCCCATCACAAGCTCTCACAGTCAACGAAGGATACTCCTTCTCCCGAGACATTCCGATCAGACTCGGCATCCCGGTTTTACAAGACATCCTCGACAATGGTAAAAAAAGTCTAGTAACACCGCCCGAATGTGCCGACAAATCCCGATAGGAGCTGCACATATCTCTTTCTCAGGGCACACTCATATGAGCACTCCATACAACTAAAACCAAACATCAAGTTTCCCCGAGGGGGCGCTGCACAGGGCTCTAGTTTGGACCAACACTCAGAGGAGCACTGGCCCGGGGGGGGGGGTGTTAAATAAGATGACCCTTGGGCTCCGGAAACCCAAGGGAAAAAGAGGCTAGGTGGCAAATGGTAAAACCAAGGCTGGGCATTGCAGGAGGAGTTTTATTCAAGGCGAACTGTCAAGGGGTTCCCATTATAACCCAACCGCATAAGGAACGCAAAATCCGGGAACATAACACCGATATGACGGAAACTAGGGCGGCAAGAGTGGAACAAAACGCTAGGCACAAGGCCGATCCTTCCACCCTTTACAAAGTATATAGGTGCATTAAGATAAACAAGATAATATGGTGATATCCCAACAATAAACAATGTTCCAAACAAGGAACGATCTCCAATCTTCACCTGCAACTAGCAACGCTATAAGAGGGGCTGAGCAAAGCGGTAACATAGCCAACCAATAGTTTGCTAGGACATGTTGGGTTAGAGGTTTGTCATGGCAATTTGGGCGGCATGATAAGCAAGTGGTAGGCATCGTAGCATAGGCATAGCAAAAGAGCGAGCATCTAGCAAGCAAAGATAGAAGTGATTTTGAGGGTATGATCATCTTGCCTGCAAAGTTGTCAGAGTTGACTTGATCCTCATAAGAAAACTCAACGGGCTCCTCGTTAGCGAACTCGTCTCCTGGCTCTACCCAAACAAGACAAACAAGCAAAAGGAACACAATCAACCACGTGCAATGCTCGAACAACATGATGCAAACATGGTATGCTATGCGGGATGCGATATGTGATGCATATGTAAGATTTGACAAGGAATGATTGAACCTGGCCTCAACATGGAATTCCAAGAGTGCCACTGGAAAGGTGAGGTGATTTCGGTTGAAATCAATATAAAGATCACCAGAATCGGATGCACGGTTTGGAAATGGCAAACAAAACAAATATGGCACTGGTCTGCGATAATCAGCAAGTATCCATCTAAATGCATCAAGATAATTATGCTACAGCAATCAAACATGACAAAACAATACATGGAAGGGATCCACTCATGATGCTTGACAAAATATGAACATTGAGCTACGGCCAATTCATCCATTAACAGGTTCAAACAAGCATGGCAAAAGTGCAAATGATAACAGGTTTCAGACTTAGTGAAATTAACACAAGTCTGGAATTTAACATCAGGTAGCACACTTTAGAGGATGAAAACTACATGCTACAGGAACTTAACATGGCAAAGCAAGGCATGGCTTGAAGCTACTAAAATCACTTAACAAAAGCCCCTTAGTTACCTTGAGCCAAAAGGGAACAGAAAATATAATTGCAAGCATGTGAACATGGCAAAAACATAAACAGATTACAGACTTAGTGAAAAACTGGAGCATGCAAATTTGTTAACGAGTAGGCATGTTCACGACCTCGATGCACTCACTACAGAGCATGGCATGACAAACTAAGCATACACCCATCAAGAATACATATCATAGAAGCTAGACATGGCAAAAACAACATAGCGTGCACGGATCAATAGCAACATCCTCAGCAAAATCGCTAACAAGTCAACAATCTGCCAGGATTCACGAAATAGCAAAAGTAGAGCTCGACTGACTCAAGCTAGGGTCCTCCATAAATGCAAACAAAGACATGGATGGATAGAGAACCACAAATTTAAGCAATCATCCTTACTAATCATCCTCAAAAGAGACACGGATCACTAGGAAACAACATGAACATATGGCAATACCGACAAAATCAGGACAAGGACTTCGAGAAATTCGAAGTCCCTGAAATCAGCATTACCGAATACGCTACTTTGCAAGCTTGTGCTAGTCACCACACATATCCCAAAAATACATGGTAAGCACCTCCGTAAAGATGGCATGGCATATAACAAAACTCATGTAGAGCTCAAGAGCATATCATGAATACATTAATCATGGCAAAAATGACAAATAGCTATTTGATGAAACAGATCTGCCAAGTTTATCACATAGCCCTCTTCCAACAGCATTTCGGGCATCAAGATGAGCTGAAATCAAAATGATGCAATGAGATGAAATGATGTACTCTTTGAGACGAACATTTTGATATGCTACACGCGCAAATCGGAGCTAGGGATGCAGAGATACGACATGATGAAAATCGCAAACAAATAAGGGGAGAGGGGGAAGTCAACCCTCTCTCTCAGATCTAGATCTGGATCGGGCTCATGCACGGAAGTCGAGGCTCGCCGGGGAAGAAGATGGTCGCCGGAGGAGTTTCGCACCGGAACTTGGCCGGAGTAGAGGACGGAGGGGAGGAAGCCGGCGAGGGCCCGCGGTGGCGCGACGAGGGCGGACTTGGCGCTGACCGGAGCGGGCGGTGGAGGGACGCGGCAGCCGGTCGGGGCGGCGTGCCGGAGTTGGTGCGGTGGCCGGCGCGGTGACCCTGGCGGCAGGGCCGGTGGAAGGAGGCGGCGAGTCGCGGGCGGACGAAGCGGGCGACGGCGCACTCGGGATGGGCCACGCGGGCCGGCAATGGGCTTCCCGGGCCCTGTCGGTGCGGCGAACTGGGGACTGGGCGGTGGCCAATCACGCTGTGACACATGGCGGCGGCGGTGGATTCGGACGTGTCCGGCCGGACGGAAAAGTGTCCGGCGGCGCGTGGAGAGGAAGGGGACTAGGGTTTCGTTCGGATTTCGGGGAAGGGATCTATATATAGAGGTATAGGGAGCTAGGAAGCTCCAAATGGAGTGCGGTTTTTGGCCACGCGATCATGATCGAACGCTCTAGATGATGGAGAGGGTTTAAGTGGGTTTTGGGCCAAATTTGAAGGGTGTTGGGCTGCAACACAAACGAGGCCTTCTCGATCCCTCGGTTAACCGTTGGAGTATGAAACGAAGTCCAAATGGTACGAAACTTGACAGGCGGTCTACCAGTAGTAAACCAAGGCCACTTTACAAGTCTTGGTCCAATCCGGAAGTGTTTAACTCCCACACACGAAAAGAGGTAGAAAGGACCACCGGAGGAGATAGGAGCGCCGGAATGCAAAACAGACAACGGGGAAAATGCTCGGATGCATGAGACGAACACGTATGCAAATGCGATGCACATGATGACATGATATGAGATGCATGAAAAAGGCAACAACACACGGAGACAAAAACCCAAACCTGATGAAAAATAAAATAACTTAGGCCGGAAACGGCAAGACTTGGAGTACGGATAAGGTAAATTACATCCGGGGTGTTACAACACTCCACCACTACGAAAGGATCTCGTCCCGAGATCTAGGACTGGAAAAACACCGGGTACTCAGAACGGAGGTGATCCTCGCGTTCCCAGGTGGCTTCATGATCGGAATGGTGTGACCACTTGACTTTGAGGAATTTGATTGACTTATTGCGAGTCTTGCGTTCAGTCTCTTCAAGAATAGCAACGGGGTGCTCACGATAAGAAAGGTCTTCTTGGAGATCAATGTCTTTGAAGTTGACGGTGCGGTTTGGGGTCTTGAAGCACTTGCGGAGCTGAGAGACATGGAATACGTCGTGCATGTTTGCAAAGTTTGAAGGAAGCTCGAGTTGATAGGCGAGATCGCCTCTCTTGCTGACGATCTTGAAAGGACCCACGAATCTAGGGGCAAGCTTCCCTTTGATACCGAAGCGACTAGTACCTTTCATTGGAGAGACGCGGAGGTAAACATGGTCTCCGATCTCGAAAGCCAAATCACGATTCTTACTATCATAGTAGCTCTTCTGGCGCGATTGCGCTGCTTTGAGGTTATCATGAATGACTTTGCACATCTCCTCTACCTCTGTGATCAAGTCATTTCCAAGAAGTTTACATTCACCGGTCTCTGACCAGTTAAGAGGAGTACGACACTTCCTGCCATAGAGAATTTCAAATGGGGCCTTGCCCGAACTTGCTTGAAAGCTGTTGTTGAAGGAGAACTCGGCATATGGGAGACAATCTTCCCACTTCATACCGAAAGAGATAAAGCAAGCCTTGAGCATATCTTCAAGAATCTGATTGACACGCTCGACTTGACCGCTAGTTTGAGGATGGAAAGCTGTGCTGAAACGGATGTTGGTGCCCATGGCCTTCTGAAAAGAATCCCAAAACTTGGAGGTAAAGATGCTGCCACGGTCTGAAGAGATCAACTGCGGAATACCGTGTAGAGAGACAATCCGAGAGGTATACAACTCCGCCAATTGAGCTGCAGTGATAGACTCTTTGATAGGCAGGAAATGAGCCACTTTAGTGAGTTTGTCGATGACAACGAATATAGCATCATTGCCACGCTTGGACTTTGGAAATCCCGTCACAAAGTCCATCTCAATGTGGTCAAACTTCCATTCTGGAATGGCAAGAGGTTGGAGGAGACCAGCTGGTCATTGGTGTTCTGCCTTCACTCTTCTGCAGACATCACATTCATTCACAAACTGAGCAATCTCGCACTTCATTCGAGTCCACCAATAAGCCTGCTTGAGGTCCTGGTACATGTTCATACTCCCAGGGTGGATAGAGAGGACTGAATTGTGAGCCTCGTTTATAATGACTTTACGAAGGTCACCTTTAGGCACAACAATGCGATCCTCGAAGAAGAGAGTATACTTGTCATCAAGGCGATAGCACTTGTACTTGGGTTGACTCTTGGCAATACCAATCTTCACCTTCTTCACCATAGCATCAAGAAGTTGAGCCTCGCGAATCTGATCTTCCAAAGTAGGAGAGACTTGAAGGTTGGCGAGGAAACCTTGAGGAACAAGTTGCAGATTGAGTTTGCGGAAAGCTTCACAAAGCTCGGGTTGGTAGGGATTGAGAATAAGACTGTTGCAGTAAGCTTTCCTGCTCAATGCGTCAGCAATCACATTGCCTTGCCTGAAGTATATCCGATACTCGGATTATACTCTTGAATCATTTCGACCCAATGAGTCTGCCTGAGGTTGAGATTAGGCTGTGTGAAGATGTACTTGAGACTCTTGTGGTCAGTGAAGATGTCCACTTTTCTTCCTAATAAGAGATGTCTCCAAGTCAAAAGAGCATGCACAAGTGCCGCCAACTCGAGGTCATGAGTGGGGTAGTTCTTCTCATTGGGCTTGAACTGGCGAGAGGTATAAGCCACAACTTTCTTCTCTTGCATCAACACTGCACCAAGACCTTGAAGAGAGGCATCACAGAAGACCTCGAACGGTTTGGATTCATCAGGAGGAGTCAAAATTGGAGCAGTGACTAATTTCTCTTTCAAGGTGTTGAAAGCGATGTCACACTTAGGAGACCAAACGTACTTCATGTGCTTCTGGAGAAGGTTTGAAAGAGGCTTCGTGATCTTTGAAATGTTCTCAACGAACCTTCGACAGTAGTTTGCGAGACCAAGGAAGCTGCAGAGTTGCTTCACGTTCTGAGGTGGTTCCCAATTCACAATTGCAGACACCTTCTCGGGATTCACCGCTATGCCCTTGGTAGAGATGATATTCCCAAGGTAGAGAACCTCATCGAGCCAAAACTTGCACTTTGAGGACTTGGCGTAGAACTGATGTTCTCTGAGCTTATCCAGCACCAAACGCAAGTGCTTGGCATGATCCTCCTTGTTCTTCGAAAAGACCAGAATGTCATCGAGGTAGACCAAGACGAAGTCATTTGTGTAGGCGTTGAAGATGAAGTTCATCATGCGAGAGAAAGTCGGCGGAGCGTTGACGAGGCCAAAAGACATGACAGTGTATTCATATGAACCATAGCTTGTTCTGAAAGCCGTCTTGGGGATATCTTGCTCACGGATTCGAATCTGGTGATAGCCCATACGGAGATCAAGCTTGGAGAATACTTGAGCACATTTGAGTTGTTCAAATAGCTTGTTGATGTTGGGAAATGGGTACTTGTTCTTTATAGTCTTCTTGTTTAATGGACGGTAGTCAACACAAAGTCGGTCCGTTCCATCCTTCTTCTTCACAAAAAGAACTCCACAACCCCACGGAGAAGAACTAGGTCAGATGAGACCCATACGCTCTTGAATATCGAGTTGCTTCTTCAGCTCCTTCAACTCTTCAGGTCCAAGCTTGTAAGGACGTTTGCAAACAGGTTCCGTGCCAGGCTCAAGATTGATGACGAATTCAACTGGCCGGTGCGGAGGCATTCCTGGAAGCTCTTCTGGAAAGACATCTTGATATTCACAAACGACTGGAATTTTAGAGATGGCATCCAGTTCACCCTTCTCGTTGAGAGAAAACAGACGGATGGTATCATCACGAGTGGCAAAGACAATTACATCCTCTGATGAATGAGTCAATTGAATCTGCCTGGCTGCACAATCAAGCTGAGCCTTGTGCTTAGAAAGCCAATCCATTCCGAGAATAAGATCAATATCCGAGTTACCAAGGACCATTAGAGAAGAAAGAAACTTGTAATCGCCCAACGTGATAGTAACATCTGGAACCTCCAAACTTGCACTCAAACGTTTACCGGGAGAAATGATATCCATTTGTTTGCCCAAATGAGAAGAAACGAATTCATTCTTGCCAAAAAATGGCTTTGACATGAAACAATGCGATGCACCAGTATCAAAAAGTACTTTTACAGGAACATCGTTAACAGGAAGGTTACCCATGATGACATCTGACGAGTCCTCTGCCTGAGCTGCATTCATCAAGTTGACCTTGGCATGCTTGGGGTTATGCTTGACCACAACTATACTTGCCGATCTCACAGGAGGAGGAGTGAGATGCCTCTGATTGAAGCATTTGTTGGCATAGTGAACCTTTTGCTGGCACTTGTTGCACGTGACCTTTGAAAGCGGACGGTGATACGGAGCACTTGATCTTGGAGCTTTAGATGAATTCTTGTTCTGAAAGCCAGGGTTGGGTGGGTGGGAAGATCCACTGCCACCTTTGTTCTTCTGCTGATAAGGCTGACAGAACGGAGGAGGAGGAAGCCAATACTTCTGCTGCTTAGCCACTTGAGTTGAGGAAGAAGGAGTAGCATCTCTGACTCATTTCTTGGAAGCATCGCACTTCAGTTGAGCAGTTTCTTGCTTCATTGCCATGTTGTAAAACTCATCGTACCTCTTGGGCTCAAAGAGGACAAGAGCTAGCTGGATTTCTTCTCTGAGACCACCCCTGAACTGGTATATCATGCTCTTCTCATCAGGGACGTCCTGCTTAGCAAAATGGGCGAGCTTCTAAAACATCTTGTTGTACTCGTAAACAGACATAGAGCGTTGCTTCAGGTTGCGGAATTCCTCACACTTGCTTTCAACCACGCTCTGAGGAATATGATGAGCTTTGAAGTCTTGACGGAATTCATCCCAGGTAATCACACGGCCTCCTCTGGAATCTTTGTACTGCTGAAACCATTCTGCAGCTTGGTCTTTGAGTTGGAAGGAAGCGAGCTTGACAAAGTCCTCAGGCCTGACGTTACTGCACTCGAAAGGCTTGCATATGTCCATGATCCAATCATCAGCGTCTGTTGCCTCAACACAATTGTTGAAGGTCTTTGGTTGGTTAGCAAGGAACTGGTTGAGTGTAGCAAAGTGATTCTGATTGTTGCCTTGACCCTGGTTCCCTTGGTTGCGCTCTTGAAGAAGTTGCATGATCAGCTACATGTTTGCATTGGTAGCGGCCATCGTAGCTTGCCATGCCTTCGGAGGTGGAGGTGGTGGTGGCGGATCAGGATTCGGAGTCGTGCGCGTTGGAGGAGCCATCCTGAAGAGGTTGACATCCATTAGACATTGATAGACAAATATCGAAGCTGAATCAAATGGGTTGAAATTGCAACATATAGTCTTCACATCCGAACAAAATGAACGAATGCATTCCAATTGAAATGGTCACATATCCATAAATTGACAAGCCACTTAGAATTGAGGTAGAAGAATAAAACCAACAAGGTACGGAACAAGAACGAATACTCGGTAAGGATCACCCAATCTCAAACCAAATATCCTTGGAAGAAGAACTAGAGATACAAGAATTCCCACCTATGAAACTCCCGAACCTTTCCGGTTATGCAATCAGATGTTGGGGATACAGGGGAAGCAAAATATCTCACCCAAATCTAGCAAATCCTACATCCAGCTGTATCCATCCTTCAACACATAACCGAGAAAAACTTCGGAAATCGTTTACCTCAACCTTCGAAAAGCATCCGTTATACAAGTTATGGCAATACTCACGAACTCCCGCCCCAGTACTGGGTGGCGTCGAGGTTATCTCACCAACAACTGCATAAAAGAGATTTTCGGTGTCGGCGAAACTCAGGTATTCTAGAATCTCAACGATAAAATTGTGGCGACAACACCTCGGAGCTCAACTCCCCGGGACACTGCCACAACCCCTAAATGACAGGAGGCACCAAGAACAATGTTCTCGTCACAAATCGATCGGAATGATTCCAAGATACCCGCGTGATCCTAAATTTTTTTTAGTGAAATTTGAGAAGAGAAGAGTCAAAACTCTACGTCAGGATGACTTACCAGAGTGATGAAGGGACTGGGGAGTAAAAAGAATTCCTAAACTCTCCGATATATATAATCCTAAATGACTCAAAACATTTTTCTATACTCAACAACGCCAATGATTCGATCAAGCAGGGGGCTCCTAAGGTCGGGGAAGGCTCTGATACCAACTTGTAACGCCCTTGATGCGGCTATATCTCCTACGTGTCGAAGCACGACTTAGAGGCATAACCGCATTGAAAGCAATGTCGCAAGTAATGTAATCTTCACAACAACCCATGTAAATATATATAAAAGGGGAAAGGATACATAGTTGGCTTACACTCGCCATGTCACACAAATACATGAATAACATTACAATCATCCAATACACTCATGCTCCGACTATGGTACCAAAATAAAAGATCAACCCCAACATGAGACACGGTCCCCGATCGCCCCAACTGGGCACCACTACTGATCATCTGGGAAAGACACATAGTAACGATGAGAGTCTTCATCGAACTCCCACTTGAGCTCAAACGCATCGTCTGGAACGGTATCATCGGTCCCTGCATCTGGTTTTGGAAGTAAACTGCGAGTCACGGGGACTCAGCAATTTCGCACCTCGCGATCAAGACTATTTAAGCTTATAGGTAAGGCAAGGTAATATGTGGAGCTGCAGCAAGCGACTAGCATATATGGTAGCTAACCTGTTCGCAAAAGAGAGCGAGAAGAGAAGGCAAAAGCACGGTCGAACAACTATGATCAAGAAGTGATCCGAGAACAACCTATGTCAAGCATTACTCCAACACCGTGTTCACTTCCCGGACTCCGTCGAGAAGAGACCATCACGGTAACACACGCGGTTGATTCATTTTAATTAAGTTAAGTTTCATGTTAACTACAACCGGACATTAACAAATTCCCATCTGCCCATAACCGCAGGCACGGCTTTCGAAAGTTCACATCCCTGCAGGGGAGTCCCAACTTAGCCCATCACAAGCTCTCACAGTCAACGAAGGATACTCCTTCTCCCGAGACATTCCGATCAGACTCGGCATCCCGGTTTTACAAGACATCCTCGACAATGGTAAAACAAGTCCAGCAACACCGCCCGAATGTGTCGACAAATCTCGATAGGAGCTGCACATATCTCGTTCTCAGGGCACACTCAGATGAGTGCTCCATATAACTAAAACCAAACCTCGAGTTTCCCCGAGGGGGCGCTGCACAGGGCTCTAGTTTGGACCAACACTTAGAGGAGCACTGGCCCGGGGGGGGTATAAATAAGATGACCCTTGGGCTCCGGAAACCCAAGGGAAAAAGAGGCTAGGTGGCAAATGGTAAAACCAAGGTTGGGCATTGCTGGAGGAGTTTTATTCAAGGCGGACTGTCAAGGGGTTCCCATTATAACTCAACCGCGTAAGGAACGCAAAATCCGGGAACATAACACCGATATGACGGAAACTAGGGCGGCAAGAGTGGAACAAAACACTAGGAAAAAGGCCGAGCCTTCCAACCTTTACCAAGTATATAGGTGCATTAAGATAAACACGATAATATGGTGATATCCCAACAATAAACAATGTTCCAAACAAGGAACGATCTCCAATCTTCACCTGCAACTAGCAACGCCATAAGAGGGGCTGAGCAAAGCGGTAACATAGCCAATCAACGGTTTGCTAGGACATGGTGGGTTAGAGGTTTGACATGGCAATTTGGGAGGCATGATAAGCAAGTGGTAGGCATCATACCATAGGCATAGCAAAAGAGTGAGCATCTAGCAAGCAAAGATAGAAGTAATTTCGAGGGTATGATCGTCTTGCCTGCAAAGTTGTCAGAGTTGACTTGATCCTCGTAAGCAAACTCAACGGGCTCCTTGTTAGTGAACTCGTCTCCCGGCTCTACCCAAACAAGACAAACAAGCAAAAGGAACACAATCAACCACGTGCAATGCTCGAACAACATGATGCAAACATGGTATGCTATGCGGGATGCGATATGTGATGCATATGCAAGATTTGAAAAGGAATGATTGAACCTGGCCTCAACTTGGAACTCCAAGAGTGCCAATGGAAAGGTGAGGTGATTTCAGTTGAAATCGATATAAAGATCATCGGAATGACAACAAAATATGAACATGACAACAAAAATGCATGGCAGGGATCCACTCATGATGCTTGACAAAAGATGAACACTGAGCTACGGCTAATGCACTCATTAATAGGTTCAAACAAGCATGGCAAAAGTGCAAATGATAACAGGTTTCAAACTTAGTGAAATTAACACAAGTCTGGAATTTAACATCAGGTAGCACACTTTAGAGGATGAAAACTACATGATACAAGAACTTAACATGGCAAATCAAGGCATGGAATGAAGCTAATTAAAGCACTTAACAAAAGTCCCTTAGTGACCTTTAGCCAAAAGGGATCAGAAAATACAATTGCAAGCATGTGAACATGGCAAAAACATAAACAAATTACAGACTTAGTGAAAAACTGGAGCATTCAAATCAGTTAACGAGTAGGCATGTTCACGAGCTCGATGCACTCACAACATAGCATGGCATGACAAACTCAGCATACACCCATCAATAATACATATCATAGAAGCTAGACATGATAATAACAACAACACAGCACGCACGGATCAATAGCAACATCCTCGGCAAAATTGCTAACAAGTCAACAATCTGCCAGGATTCACGAAATAGCAAAAGTAGAGCTCGATTGACTCAAGCTAGAGTCCTCCATATATGCAAACCAAGACATGGATGGATATAGCACCACAACATTAACAAATCATCCTTACTGAACATATGGCATACCGACAAAATCAGGACAAGGACTTAGAGAAATTCTAAGTCCCTGAAATCAGCATTACCGAATACGCTACTTTGCAAGCTTGTGTTAGTCACCACACATATCACAAAAATACATGGTAAGCACCTCTGTAAAGATGGCATGGCATATAACAAAACTCATGTAGAGCTCAGGAGCATGTCATGCACACATTAATCATGGCAAAAATGACAAATAGCTATTTGATGAAACAGATCTGCCAAGTTTATCACATAGCCCTCTTCCAACAGCATTTCGGGCATCAAGATGAGCTCAAATGAAAATGATGCAATGAGATGAAATGATGTACTCTTTGAGGCGAACATTCTGATATGCTACACGTGCAAATCGGAGCTACGGATGCAGAGATACGACATGATGAAAATCGCAAAAAAATAAGGGGAGAGGGGGAAAGTCAACCCTCTCTCAGATCCAGATCTGGATCGGGCTCATGCATGGAAATCGAGGTTCGTCGGGGAAGAAGAAGGTCGCCGGAGGAGCTTCGCGCCAGAACTTGGCCGGAGTAGAGGACAGAGGGGAGGAAGCCGGCGAGGGGCCGCGGCGGCACGGCGAGGGCGGACTTGGCGCCGGCCGGAGCGGGCGGTGGAGGGACACGGTAGCCGGTCGGGGCGGCACGCCAGAATTGGTGCGGTGGCCGGCGCGGAGACCCTGGCGGCGGGGCCGGTGGAAGGAGGCGGCGGGTCGCGGGCGGACGAAGCGGGCGGCGGCGCTCTCGGGATGGGCCGCGGGGGCCGACGATGGGCTTCCCTGGCCCTGGCGGCGCGGCGAACTGGGGACCGGGCGGCGGCCAATCACGCTGCGATACGTGGCGGTGGCGGTGGATTCGGACATGTCCGGCCGGACGGAAAAGTGTCCCGCGGCGCGTGGAGAGGGAGGGGACTAGGGTTTCGTCCGGATTTCGGGGAAGGGATCTATACATAGAGGTATAGGGAGCTAGGAAGCTCCAAATGGAGTGCGGTTTTCGGCCACACGATCGTGATCGAACGCTCTAGATGATGGATAGGGTTTAGGTGGGTTTTGGGCCGAAGTTGAAGTGTGTTGGGCTGCAACACAAACGAGGCCTTCTCGGTCGCTCGGTTAACCGTTGGTGTATCAAACGAAGTCCAAATGGTACGAAACTTTATAGGCGGTCTACCGGTAGTAAAACAAGGCTGCTTGACAAGTCTCGGTCCAATCCGGAAATGTTTAACTCCCACACACGAAAAGAGATAGAAAGGACCACCGGAGGAGATAGGAGCGCCAGAATGCAAAATGGCCAACGGGGAAAATGCTCGGATGCATGAGACGAACACGTATGCAAATGCAATGCACATGATGACATGATATGAGATGCATGACAAAGGCAACAACACACGGAGACAAAAACCCGAACCCGAGGAAAAATTAAATAACTTAGGCTGGAAACGGCAAGAGTTGGTGTACAGATAAGGTAAATTACATCCGGGGTGTTACAGAGGGGTTGCAAGTTGCCATCGCCGTTGCTGGGCGAATCCTTTTAGGGCTCTGTCACCGGAATCCATTCGTGCCATTGGACGCCGTCTTTGACGAGCTGGCTCCCGTCGACCGGGAGCGGGCTCTACGGGCGGTTGCACCCTGCATCACCAACGCCGTGGGCCTCGAGAAGCAGAGGGACTTCGGTGGTGTTTAGGCGCCCTCTGCATGGGCATGTCCATGTCTCGGCGCAACATGACCGTTGAATCAAACTCAGACAGTGCAGATCAGTCACTGTAGGACAAAGCGTGTGGGTGTGTTTGGTTGCATTCTCATCTCAATATAGTTGTTTCCTCTTCATGTATTTTTGTCAACCTACTAGTGTGGACTCATGCACCCTTCATGCACTCTGACAAACACCCAAAAGTGGGTCGAGAAGGGAACTTTTGCTCCCATCCCGTGCACCCTTCATACACCCTGCCTAACACTATTCGTGCCTCATATGGTTCATGTTTTGTGGAGTACTGTAGCACCGTACTCTCCGTGCGTTGTGGACCTAGTTCTGTTAACATTGATCTCACCATTCATTCTCGACCAGATAGTCGAAAAAGCGGTACTATGTTACATATAGGAGTAGTTGACATGCGCACAACATCATTTCTTATCATCATATCTTACTACACTAGCAACAAGATTGTGTAGTACTGACGTATGAACCACTGCACATGCCTAGTAGTAGGAGCACTGTGTATGTTCAAGTGGCTGCCGTGTTTCGCACTCCTCCGTCGTAAGAGTGGAAACGCTTGCTGTATTCATTTTTTTCTTCAGAAAAATAGTGTACACGCTCTACCGTGCGGATCCTCCTCTAGCCATGCACTAAATTACTCACTTTCGCCGATGTGTGGGACAGCCAGCACCTGGGTCCACCAGCCATGCACTAAATTACTCCGTAGTAGAGTGACAGTAGACTACCCCGATCGAACTGCCGCAGTAATGACCAATGAGCCGTCAAATCACAAAACCCCCTCCTTTCAAGCAGTAAGTTGGACGGACGAAGCAACCATCATTTCACTCTTCTCTCTCAGCTTCCTCTCTTGAAGAAAACCCCCACTCGCTGCGCTTCTCCCTCATTTCGTTCCTCCTTTCACTCTTCTCTCTCAGCTTCCTCTCTTGGATGGACACCGGAGCACCGGCCGACGTGATGTCTATGGCTCTCGCCAAAACCGTCGAGGCTCATGGTACGAAGAAGCACAATCACCCCGCCGAGACTACCGCAGACAAGCTCAAAGCCATCGCCCTATCCAAGCCCCCCTCTCCGGGATCCCTCATTAAGCAAGTCCAGGTAATGTCTCTTGTTGACGATATTTTTCTCGATCTTGATCATGTTTTTTCATCTAACACGTCGTACTAGTACTGGTAGTACAACTTTCTGGGTGATCTTGCATGTGATTTTAGTGTGCCAAATGACGGTTCTAAATTCCTCTTTTGACCAAAACATGAGAGAGGTTGACACTGATTTCTTATAGATTATGTTCAACTACTCCCTCTGTCCCAAATTTCTTGTCTTAGATTTGTCTAGATACGGATGTATCTAATACTAAAATGTGACTTGATACATCCGTATCTAGACAAATCTAGGACAAGAATTTTGGGACGGAGGGAGTACTTTATGAACATCAATGCTACCTTTTAAGAGGGTATATTTGCCTCAGTAACTTGTGTTATGGATATTGCATGTAATCCGTTTGCTCTCATGCCTTTAAAGACATTGTCTAGTGTCTTTGTTCACTCATTTCTGTGCGTATATGTAGTCATATATGTAGTATAATATTGAAAATCATCTTATATTTCTGAACGGAGGTAGTAATACAATATGGTTTCTGTTTCAATTAGAACCAGGTCCACGGTGGAGATGAAGTTCTCAAAGTCATGCCGTGTGAACTGGAAGACCTAATGATGAGTTCTACTGCTGAACTATCCAGCTGATGTGTCCTTATCACCACGTGTCCTGAACTAGTGTTTTCCTGTAGCATTGTTGTCAGGCGTGTTCTCGAGGCTGGACTTAACCATAACAATTTCATGGCTGTGGTTCTTGTAAAGCATCCCAACAAATTTGATGCGGCCTGTCTTCATCATCATGTTTATGAGTGGAAAGACCACTCTGTTAGGTTCTCCAAGGTTGACAAGATGGTGATGGTGCATGTAGACATCTCACACGAAGTCCATGGCCTAGTCAGTTATGCGGGGTTCATCTCGTAGGTCGGTGGCAAGAAATAGTCTGCAGAGTTTAGTTAGTGCAACTTTGCTTGTCTGTAGTAAGTACTATTGTTCAGTACTTGATTTGTGTTTTTGAACCCTGTATTGTTTATTAGTTCTGCCGCTTTTGGTGTGTGGTCAGTCCTGAGAACGGTCTATGTTAATGTCTGTCCACTCAGTTCAGTTTGTATATTTTGAAGTATCCAGATCATATTTTTTGTGAGGACGGTTTATCAATTATGGTTACACTCCAATATATGTATGCATTGCAGGGTTTATCGCACCCACCAGGATTTCCAGTCCCATGGATGTTCGGTCCATACGATTTGTCACGACCTTTGGAGTGTCCTGCTTGTGGGAGTAGGTGGGGCCCCTGCAGGCCATGCGTAGTTGGACGATCAATCTTCTGTTTAGTACTTCAACATAGTGATTTCCTGGTAAGGATTCACTCGTGTCACATCAAGTAAATCTTATTGATTTACTGTCTAAATCTTATTGATTTTATGTCATGTTTTCTTTATTTTCCTGCAATTTTACGATGCAGGTTTTGCCATGTGACATTCATCACAGAATAAACTGTTTGGTTTTCTCTACGATGGCTATTTTTGCAGATTTCACTTCTTATGTCGTGTCAGTAACGAAGGCACTGTCCATCACTTATATTACTGGAAAAAATTGGATCAGTCTGTTGTCTGAGTACAAGCTGAATCCCTATGATGAACTGCAATTTGGTTTAACAAAAATGCCACAATTAGTCCTTCTCGTGTTTAAAAGAAATGAAGAAAAAAACTGGATCACAGTCACAGATCCTAGTCAAGTTAGAAAGCTGATCATAGCAGACCAGACACGATCACCGCTGTCTCGCACAGATCGAGCACCGGCAGTTGCTCTAGCACTGACAGCGGCAACAACTCAGTCTGATCCAGCTGAGGATTGGCACCGACCGCGTCAGCGGATTAGTCTGATCTACCGGAGGATCGGGCATCGACATCGGCACCTTCTCCGACACCGGCACCAGCTCTACAAGGAGCACAATCTCCGGCAGCAGCAGCGGCTTTGGCACCTGCACCAACACTTGCACTTGCATCTGCTCCGGCCCGTGTAGTTGCACCGGAAACAGACTGGGCTGCAGTTTGCACTTCATATACCAAAGTCCTTACAAAAACCGACATGTCCACCTTCTTGGTAAGCATTGGCCGCCCAAGTGCTTCGTTCTTTTTTCTTTCCATGTTGTTTCACATGATTCACTGTGTTGATCTAACTATTTGGGTATGTCTTCTTGTTTGCAAACAGAGAATTCCTAGAGCAACGAGGGAGTCGTTCAACAATCCGGGTGAGCATGGCCAAGTTTCTCTTACCATGCGCAGCCTTGGTGTGAATGAACCTGCTCAATATACCTTAAGTACAAAGGATGGTCACATGATGATTGACGCTAAAGGATGGTCAAGGTTCAAATCTAAATCATATCTTGTGGTAGGGGATGATGTCAAAATCGAACTTTCTCGGCAAGGAGAGCTGGTCCAAATAAACTTTGAAATTCTTCAGTAGCAGCACGCAACTGCCGAACTGATCTATCCTCCGAGAGATTTTGATGTAATAATCTAGCATGGTGAAACAAGTGTCCTGTGTGTATAAGTAGTACGGCAGTATTATTTATCACATGGTATATCATTGATAGAATTGCAACTCTGATTGCTGGTTAGGAACTATAGTTCGATTTCATTCCAACAGCTGTCGTGCTTTATTCAATTTTGTGTATTCGCCTTGCGACAGCCTCTAAAACCAGCGCCGTACTGATCGCTTGCAATATGAAAAGCGCCGAGGTAGAACACATGGGCCCCCAAACATGCAGGTCGGCCTGCGGCCAAAAGTCCAGAACCGTGAGCCTATCTGAGTATTATATTCTCAGCTGAACCCCCATAAAAAAGCTAAACCCCCATAATGCCCGTGCGTTGCAGAGGGAGTATATTTCTCGGCAAGGTGAGCCTCTGATATAAAAGATTTGTATATTTATTTATAGGGGGAGTATCTCTCTGTCAAAATATATATTTATGTGTAACTAGTTACTCCTGTCTTTCTACATCCTTTCGCTGATATGTGGGGCAACCGGCAACGGGGTTCACGTGCCATATGCACAAATTAGAGTGCACAACTTCACGGTAGACACACCCCGGTCGTAGCGCTGTAGTAATGCCCAATGAGTTGTAAAATCACAACCCCCCTTTCCAGCTTTAGAAGTAAGTTGCACGGACGAAGCGGCAATATTTCACTGGGCCTGAATCCCCTTCTCCCTCGTCTGCTTGTTCAGAGAAAACCCCCTCTCGGCGATTGCATAGGGTTTTCTCATGGAGAACCAGGTACGAATTCTTCAGCCATCCCCGATAAATCCAAGTCCCTTGGTCACAGGTAATCCTAGGATGGCAGCCGCCGCCGTTGATGCATTTTTCTTCCTACTGAATCTAGTGTGCTTCATTTGAAGTGCCCAAAGTGCGAGTACCCTACAGGTTTCTGCACCCTCGGCGAGACGCCACACTTGTTCCTTCTCATCCTAACACAACATTTTGAAACGTGCATAGTATGTTCCTAGAATCCTCTTTTCTATCCGGAAGGGTGGGGGTTTTTGGAACATGCTGTGTTCTCATATTATTTTTCCTGCAGTGTATTATTTGCTCTGCCAGAACACATGTACTCAAGATGCTCGGCCTTGCCACAACTGAATACACTAGTTTAATGGTCATAGTGAAGACAAGCCATGGATATAAGTTCCGAGTTGGGTTCATGAACCAAGAAGATCGCTGCTTTTTTATGGCCGAACTTGGATAAACTTTCTCAAGTGTTACGGACTGAAAGTTGGTGCACGAATGTTGATGGAAATAGCAGAACCTGGTCTCATCTTCACTGCGATCTTCCACCCCGACGTCATTCCAATTGTTCATCCATGTTAGTTTTGTACCTGGTTCTTGCTTGTTGCCTCGATTACTTCTTAATCCACCTATTTTGTCTAACTAATCACAATTTAACTTTAGAAGTGGCAACGAATCTCTTACGAAGATGCTACTTCTAACTAATATTTTCTTATAATTGGTGGCACGTGTAGGTTTTTTCAGAGTTAAGCAGTCTGCTCATTTGTTACTCTGTAATAACTCGGCTATTACTAATGGCACTAAAGTTGACTGGATCAACATCCACAAGTTCCTACACTTTATTGATTGTCTTGAGGTCCTTGTGGGGCGTTTCAATGGTGGAAGGCCACATGGGATATGTGTGCCACTGCCGCACTCGTTGAACAGGTCCAACTGTGTCGAGAAACTTATGGTACAAGCTGTTTTCTGTTATATATGTTGTTCATAAACTATTGCTTATACATAGTTTTACAGCTGTGATCTTCTTGAAACAGGAAGTACCGAGTTCTATTGTTCCTATACAGATGCCTGACCATGGTCGGGTCAGACTTGCACTTGGTCACAACATGATGTTTATGTCGACCTACTCAATTCCCCTTGGAGGTGAAAAGATACTTATTCATGGGTGGTCTCAAATAATGAAGGCACGTCCATCTTGGAGAATAGGACAGAAGATTATGTTCATGCTTTTCCATGGCCCTAAAGTGAATATCCTGTTTATTGACCACGTTGCGGGATGAAGCCTCTTTCAGAAGGTTGTGGATGCACGGGGTGGCGCCTAGGCCTTATCCTAGGGCTTGGCGGCCGCACCCTTGGTTAACTGTAGGCAAAGTAGCACTGTTCGAGACGTGCTTTGTACGGTTGAACCTGTATAAGTACTCATACTGCTTTCAGCTTTGGTTGTTAAGTGCCCCTGCTGGTTTCAGTTAAGGTTGTTAAGTACTCCTGCTGCTTTAAAGTCTATGGTGTTTCTTCAGTCCTGTCTTCCTCCAGCCGCCAAAACCAAACCAGCGCTGGCGGGGCCGCCTGCTTCTGCCTCCCATGGCTGGCTGCGCCTCAGCGCACGCATCGCCGCCCCACCGTCTCCTAAATTGTTAACGCCGACGTCCTTCACACGCTTTGGTGCGCTCGCCGCGGCGCCGCTGAGGGAGTCCTGGATTAGGGGGTGTTCGGATAGCCGGACTATACCTTCAGCCGGACTCCTGGACTATGAAGATACAAGATTGAAGACTTCGTCCCGTGTCTGGGAGGGACTTTCCTTGGCGTGGAAGGCAAGCTTGGCGATACGGATATATAGATCTCCTACCATTGTAACCCACTCTATGTAACCCTAACCCTATCCGGTGTCTATATAAACCGGAGGGTTTTAGTCCGTAGGACAACATACACATCAACAATCATACCATAGGCTAGCTTCTAGGGTTTAGCCTCCTCGATCTCGTGGTAGATCTACTCTTGTACTACCCATATCATCAATATCAATCAAGCAGGACGTAGGGTTTTACCTCCATCGAGAGGGCCCGAACCTGGGTAAAACTTCGTGTCCCTTGTCTCCTGTTACCATATGGCCTAGACGCATAGTTCGGGACCCCCTACCCGAGATCCGCCGGTTTTGACACCGACATTGGTGCTTTCATTGAGAGTTCCTCTGTGTCGTCGCCATCAGGCTCGATGGCTCCTAGGATCATCAATAGTGATATAGTCCAGGGTGAGGCCTTCCTCCCCGGACAGATCTTCGTTTTCGGCGGCTTAGCACTGCGGGCCAATTCGCATGGCCGTCTGGAGCAGATCGAAAGCTACGCCCCCGGCCTTCAGGTCAGATTTGGAAGTTTAAACTACACGGCTGACATCTGCTGGGACTTGATCTTCGACGGATTCGAGCGACTGCCGAGCGCGCCGCACTGTCATGACGAGCATGGTTTAGCTCTGCTGCCGAACAGTGCCCCGGAGGCCGCACCCGCATCGCCTCCGACCCTTAATTCAGAGCCAACTGCGCCGATCGAGGATGGGCGGTTGGACGCCACCTCGGGGGCTATGACCCCAATGGCGATTGAGCCAAACACCAGCCCCGTACTCTGCGAGACTCGTGACTCCAAGGAGCCGGACTCCTCTCCGAACTCCGAACCCTCCGCGCCCCTGCCGATCAAATCCGATTGGGCGCCGATCATGGAGCTCACTGCCGCGGACATCTTTCAGCACTCACCTTTCGGCGATATCCTGAAGTCACTGAAGTCTCTCTCTTTATCAGAGAGCCCTGGCCGGACTACGGTCAGCAAGGTTGGGGTACGGACGATGAAGAAATTCAAAGCCCACCCACCACCCACTTTGTAGCCACTGTCGACGACCTAACCGACATGCTCGACTTCGACTCCGAAGACATCGACGGTATGGACGCCGATGAAGGAGATGATGAAGAACCAACGCCTACTAGGCCCTGGAAAGCCACCTCGTCATATGACATATACATGGTGGACACCCCAAAAGAAGGAGATGACAATGGAACAGCGGAGGATGACCCCTCCAAGAAACAGCCTAAGCGCCGGCGTCAGCGACGCCGCTCAAAATCCCGCCAAAACAAATATGGTGATTCCAGCACGGGAGATAATAATACTCCGGAAAGTGCCGAAGAAAACCCCCTCCAGCAAGACTTAGCACAGGAGGATGGAGAAACCAGCCCTCATGAGAGAGCGGCAGACAGAGAGGTCGAGGACGATAACTATATGCCTCCCTCCAAAGACGAGGCAAGCCTCGACGACGACGAATTCGTCGGGCCAGAGGATCCTGCCGAGCAAGAGCGTTTTCAACGCGGGCTTATGGCCACGGCAAGAAGCCTCAAGAAAAAACAACAACAGCTTAGAGCTGATCAAGATTTGCTGGTCGACAGATGGACCGAAGTCCTTGCGGCCGAAGAGCATAAACTCGAACGCCCCTCCAAGAGCTACCCAAAGCGCACGTTGCTACCCCGATTAGAGGAGGAAGCACTTGATGCGGCCGACCGGCCACCTCGTGGTCGCGACAGAGAGGCCTCTCGGCCCTCCACTCAAGCCGCACCCCATACCAAGGCACGGGAATATGCGCTGGACTTACGAGACATGTTGGAGGACAAGGCAAGGTAAACAAGATTGATCTACAGATCGCGTGGGCGCCCCACAGCTCGAGACGGTAACCATCACGCCGGCCACAAATTTGGCGGGGCCGAACAAAGTAGACAAGGCTCATTGGAGCTACGTCATGATATAGCCCAGTACAGAGGCGCCGCACACCCAGTCTGCTTTACAGACGAAATAATGGATCATCAAATCCACGAGGGTTTCAAACCCGTAAACACTGAATCATATGATGGCACAACAAATCCTGCACTATGGATCGAGGATTATCTCCTTCATATCCACATGGCCCGCGGCGACGATTTCCACGCCATCAAATACCTCCCACTCAAGCTTAAAGGACCAGCTCGGCATTGGCTTAACAGCTTGCCAACAGGATCAATCAGTTGTTGGGAGGACCTGGAAGCCGCATTCCTCGACAATTTCCAGGGCACTTATGTGCGACCCCCAGACGCCGATGACCTAAGTCACGTAATTCAGCAGCCAGAGGAATCGGCCAGGCAATTCTCGACACGGTTCCTAACAAAGAAAAATCAAATAGTCGACTATCCGGACGCTGAGGCCCTAGCAGCCTTCAAGCACAATATCCGTGACGAGTGGCTGGCCCAGCACCTTGGACAGTAAAAGCCGAAATCTATGGCAGCACTCACGACACTCATGACCCGCTTTTGCGCGGGAGAAGACAACTGGCTTGCTCGTAGCAACAATATGACCAAGAACCCTGGTAATTCGAACACCAGGGACAGTAGTGGCAGGTCGCGTCGCAACAAGCAGAAGCGCCACATTAACGGAGACAATGCTGATGATACGATAGTTAATGCCGGATTTAGAGGCTCTAAATCCGGTCAGCGGAAAAAGCCATTCAAAAGGAATCCTAGGGGCCCGTCTAGTTTGGACCGAAAAGCCGGCCAATCACACCAACAGGGATTGTTGGGTGTTCAAGCATGCAGACAAATTAAACACCGAAAATGAAGACAAGGGGCTGCATAGCGACGACGACGAGGAGCCCCGGCCACCGAACAACAGTGGACAAAAGGGTTTTCCCCCACAAGTGCGGACGGTGAGCATGATATACGCAACCCACGTCCCCAAAAGGGAGCGGAAACACGCGTTAAGGGACGTATACGCGGTAGAGCCAGTCGCCCCAAAGTTCAACCCATGGTCCTCCTGCCCGATCACCTTTGATCGAAGGGACCATCCCACTAGCATCCGTCATGGAAGATTCGCCGCATTGGTCCTAGACCCAATCATTGACGGATTTCATCTCACTAGAGTCCTTATGGACGGCGGCAACAGCCTGAACCTGCTTTACCAGGATACAATGCGGAAAATGGGCATAGATCCCTCGAGGATTAAGCTCACCAAAACGACCTTTAAAGGTGTAATACCAAGTGTAGAGGCCAACTGTACAGGCTCAGTCACACTTGAAGTGGTCTTCGGATCCCCGGATAATTTCCAAAGCGAGGAGTTAATCTTCAACATAGTCCCGTTTCGCAGTGGTTATCACGCACTGCTCAGGCGAACCGCATTCGCTAAGTTCAATGCGGTACCGCATTACACATACCTTAAGCTCAAGATGCCAGGCCCTCGAGGAGTAATTACGGTCAATGGAAACACCGAACTCTCCCTCCAAATGGAGGAGCACACGGCGGCCCTTGCAGCGGAAGTACAAAGCAGCCTCTCCAGGCAGTTCTCCAGTCCGGCCACTAAATGCCCGAACACCGTCAAGTGCGCCCGGAGTAACCTACAACAAGACCGCCTGGCACGATCCAAGCAGGCGTAGCAATGCGGCCCCAACCCCAACCCTCACAAAAAGGCGACGCCAGTACTTTGCGTACATAACTACGCTCTAGAGATACCATGGGTACAGGGGAGGGGCACCATCACGGCACGCCAAAAAATACGGCTTAAACCGTACCAGGGGCTGCCGATTTTTTTAATTATTTTTCTCTTACTTTCAGGACTCCATCCTTTGGAAGGCCTGTTCGGCAGTTCAATTGCCGCACAAACGATGCAAGAACTAGGGAAGCAGACAAGCCATGCCGCAGTACGAAACTCCCAGGTGGTCTCTATCACGAGCAGTATACCTGTTCTGCATACTATTCCGTAGCTTGCCCCTGGAACGGACATGTTAACTAGTCCAACCTTCCACTTATCGCATTATTTGTATCGTTCTGCTTTGATCGCAACCCTTTTTAATAAACAATGCATAGCTTTCGTCTATTTTTGCATTACCTTTTTTCTTTATATATGTTCCTTAACGACATGTTGCACCCGTACACGTTGGTACGGCCAAAATACGCCAGGGGCTTTAGTACCCCTCAATATGGTGTGAGAAGTCCGAACACTTCAACAAGTGCGGCACCCCGAACTTATTGCATTATATGCATCGGCTCCGAATCATGTCTTGGGTCAATAGTTGGGTTTGCCCGGCTCCTATGTTTTGGTGCCTTACGTTCCGCTACATCGGCCAAGGTAGCACTAGGAGAACCACTGCGATTGTGCCCTAGTTGATCTGGGTCGAGCACCTCAGTGGAGAATGCTAAAACTGACTGTCATGATTAAGCGAGAGCTGGTCGCTATTCAAGAGGTTTTTCGAGTCCCTAAAGACTTATGCCGCTTAGGGCGAGGAGCCGGCTCTGTCCGGCCAAGGCATGGATAGCGCCCTGAACTCGGTCTTCCGAATACCAGGGGCTTCGCCGAAATTTAAAATTATAGAATTCTATGGCTAAGTGAGAGTGTTCACGCATTATAGTCCGATTGCCTTGTTCGTTGGGCTGAGCGCCTCCCTCGAAGGACCCAAACATGGGAAAAAGAGCGCTCAGGTTTATCCCCAAACACCCCAGCACTAGCGGCATGGGGGCAGAAGCCGACGACTCTCCATCTCTTAGAATTGATAAACAGCCGCACAAAAGGTAATATTTTAAATTCCAACAGCATTGCTTAGCGCATATAAACAAGTTTTCAGCGCACAGGACAAAATGAGCAAGTTTCACTCAAGAATTACATCCCTAGAACATTCATCCGCCACAAGGCGGGCACCCTTCAGAACATCCTTATAGTAATTCTTGGGCTTGCGATGCTCTTTCCCCGGCGGTGGCCCGTCCTTCACCAGCTTCTCAGCATCCAGCTTGCCCCAATGCACCTTAGCACGGGCAAGGGCCCTACGGGCACCCTCAATGCAGACGGAGCGCTTGATGACTTCGAGCCTTGGACAGGCCTCCACCAACCGCCGCACCAGCCCGAAATAGCTCCCAAGCAGAGCCCCTCCAGGCCATAGCCAAACAATGAGGCCCTTCATGGCCTGTTCGGCCGCCTTGTGAAGCTCGGCCAGTTGCTTCAGCTGGTCGCTCAGGGGCACGGGGTGTCCGGCCTTAGTATACTGAGACCAGAACACTTTCTTTGTCGAGCTGCCCTCCTCGGCTCGGTAGAATGCGGCGGCATCGGATACACTCCGGGGAAGATCTGCGAATGCTCCTGGAGAGCTCCGGATTCGGGTAAGTAACAAGTAACTCACGTCTATGTGTTTGCTTTGCATAAAGAATGCCTTACCCGCCGCTATCTTCTTCACCTCATCCAACTCCTGGAGGGTCTTCTGGGATTCGGCCTTGGCAGACTTGGCGTTTTCAATAGCCACCGCGAGCTCGGACGCTCGCGTCTTTGAGTCAAGCTCCAAACTCTCATGTTTTTCCATGAGAGCCTGGAGCTCTTGCCGCACCTTGCCAACCTCGGCCTCATACTTCTCCCGCTCGGTGCGCTCCGAGGCCTCCCTCTTCTCTGCCTCGACCAGTGCCTTCTTAAGGGTCGCCACTTCAGACGTGGCCCCTAAAATAGCCACGATAATCCTGTCATTCTTTGCAATTGCACCTTTTTATATATATTTAAAAACATGGTATTTATTACCTTCATTGTCCTCGAGATGCTTCTTGGCACGCCCGAGCTCTTGCTCGGACCGCACGAGGTTCTGCTTTAGCGTGTCCACTTCCGCAGTCAGTGCGGCGGACACAAGCAGGGAAGACTGCATATGCATATTGACTCATTTTTGTTAGACTCCTGCGAATTCTATTTGATCCTCTATTCGGCTTTTCTTCCCGAACGCCAAACAGAGCATCAGGGGCTACTGTCTATGCGGTACTATTATTTACACATTCTTTACTTACCTCAAAGCCTGTCAAAAGGCTAGTACAAGCTTCAGTCAGTCCGCTCTTGGCGGACTGAACCTTCTGGACCACTGCACTCATAATAGCGCGGTTCTCCTCGTCGATCGAGGCGCCTTGGAGCGCCTCCAACATATTGTCCGACGCCTCCGGTTGGACGGGGGCCGCCGGCACGGTGGACTTGCTCCTCTTGGAAGGAGGTCCCCCGCCGGACTCTGGAACCTTTGAAGGTTCCGGAGCGGTGTCCGGCCTAGAGCCAGACTTGGAGCCCTGAGGGGTTTCATCCCCTTTACTCCTGGAGTCCGGGAGGTCACCTTGCGACGCCTCCAGGACCACCTCCTCCCGGCTTGGAACCTGTTGGGACAACACTTCGTTGTCGTCCGTAGGGCGGGGGCAGGAAGCCGTCGGAAGCGAGTTCACATCCAACGAGTCCAGTGAGCCGCTCGACGACGCGTCGAGCCAGTCTTTGGGTGGGCTGCATAAACATACTCGACGTAAGGGAAAGTTGTGCAAGAAACGAATACTATGAATTACTCTGGTATCCGGATACTTATGATTTTGCCAGGGGCTTGGCCCTGGGCTGCCACTCCTCTCCGCCGTCGGCGTCGATGTAGTAGTCCGGAGGAAGGGTTTTCCCCTTCTTGGACCCTCCGGCCTCCCCAGAGAGGGCGGCCTTCCTTTTCTTCTCTCCTCCCGTTGGAGGGGGAGAGCTCTCCTCTTCTTCCTCCTCGTCTTCACGGGAGGAATGCACCTCAGAACCATCGGATGATGGATCTGACACCTCCTAGCACCGGGCACTCTTTCGAGTCCCTGCGGCCTTTTTTGCGGCCTTCTTCTCCAACACCACATAGGGTGCCGGAACCAGCACCCTATAGGCGAGCGTCCGCTGGGCCTTCGGGCAAAGGAGCCGGACAGTTGATCTGTCCGGACGTCACCTGCCAATCCTGTCAAAGGCAAGGGAGATTAGATCCCGCATGGAGTCAAACTATGAAAAACTGATACCCTGTAAAAGGAAAAAACAGCTTACGGCGAGAGCGTGACGCTGCACACTAAATCCGCGATCCTCGGTAGCGGATGCGGGAGCCTCAGCGCCTTTGAAAAGCACCTTCCAAGCATCTTCATACGTCGTGTCGAAGAGCCTGTTCAGAGTTTGGTGCCGCGTCGGGTCGAACTCCCACAGGTTGAAAGCCCGTTGTTGACATGGGAGGATCAGGCGGATGAGCATAACCTGGACTACGTTGACAAGTTTGAGCTTCTTGTCCGCCAGGGTTTGGATGCATGTTTGGAGTCCGGTCAGCTCTCCTTTTTTACCCCAAGACAGGCCCGTCTCCTTCCAGGAGGTGAGCCGTGTGGGGGGTCCGGATTGGAACTCGGGGGGTGCGACCCATTCGGCGTCGCGCGGCTCGGTGATGTAAAACCAACCCGATTGCCACCCCTTCAGGGTCTCCACAAAGGAGCCCTCGAGCCATAGGACATTGGCCATCTTGCCCACCATGGCGCCTCCGCACTCCGCCTGGTTGCCACGCACCACCTTCGGCTTGACGTTGAAAGTCTTGAGCCATAGGCCGAAATGGGGGCGGATGCAGAGGAAGGCCTCGCACACGACGATAAACGCCAAGATGTTGAGGACGAAGTTCGGGGCCAGATCATGGAAATCTAGGCCGTAGTAGAACATGAGCCCTCGGACAAATGGGTGGAGGGAAGCCCAGTCCACGGAGGAAATGGGGGAGGAACACCACCCTCTCATGGGGCGTAGGGGTGGGGATGAGCTGCCCCTTTTCGGAGAGCCGGTACGCGATGTCGATAGACATGTATCCGGCCTTCCTCAGCTTTTTGATATGTCCCTCCATGACGGAGGAGACCATCCACTTGCCTCCCGCTCCGGACATGGCTGGAGGAGGTTGAGGTGAGGAGTGCGGACTTGGGCGCTGGAGCTCGAGTGCGCAAGAATGGATAGGCGAAGGAGGAAGAAGGCGTAGGTGAAAAGGTGGATCCTTATCCCCTTATATGGGTGGACGCAACTACATGTCCCCATCGGCCTGGTAAAACTCGCTTATCTCCAAGCGCCGTAATCAATGGCGCGGTTGGGTTACCCACGCCCGTATTGATGAGAATCCCGGGATAAGGGGACATGATCTCTGCTTTAACAAGACGTGCCAAGGAAACCGCCTCGCCTAACGTGCTGAGGTGGGATAATGAAACGACTCGGATAAAGGCTTGGCCGTGGTGTGTCATGCTACGGAATACGTCAGTAGATTAGATTGGTGCAAATATTATTCTCTCTATGGCAATATGTGGAAACTTATTTTGCATAGCCGGACACTATCTTTGTGTTCAAAATCTTCTACGAAGTACTTGGAGGAGGAACCCGCCTTGCAATGCCGAAGGCAATCTGCGCGATGGACTCGTTGTCATTGAAGCCTGGTTCAGGGGCTACTGAGGGAGTCCTGGATTAGGGGGTGTTCGGATAGCTGGACTATACCTTCAGCCGGACTCCTGGACTATGAAGATACAAGATTGAAGACTTCGTCCAGTGTCCGGGAGGGACTTTCCTTGGCGTGGAAGGCCAACTTGGCGATACGGATATGTAGATCTCCTACCATTGTAACGGACTCTATGTTACCCTAACCCTATCCAGTGTCTATATAAACCGGAGGGTTTTAGTCCATAGGACAACATACACATCAACAATCATACCATAGGCTAGCTTCTAGGGTTTAGCCTCCTCAATCTCGTGGTAGATCTACTCTTGTACTACCCATATCAGCAATATTAATCAAGCAGGACGTAGGGTTTTACGTCCATCGAGAGGGCCCGAACCTGGGTAAAACTTCGTGTCCCTTGTCTCCTGTTACCATCCGGCCTAGACGCACAGTTCGAGACCCCCTACCTGAGATCCGCCGGTTTTGACACCGACAGCCGCCCTCTCGCATTGTCAACATGGTCAACAAACAACAGGAATCGGCAGAAGTACATGGAGAGGATGACAGTAGGGGCCCACCACGTCAGCGTATGGAAAAATAAAATGCTTCCTCCTAGAGTTTTCCTGACATCTGGGACCCATGACATTGTGAGCGTATATAGTCAATAGACAAGAGAACAACACAAGATCGGCTGACACCTGGGACGTAGCTACTTGAGCAGTATTTTTTTGTTTGGTATTGTTGAGACGGGGCAGGGTTTGAACTGGGCTGTGGCCCATCTAGCCTAGGCTTATATTTTATGTTCACCATGTTACTAGCCCAGCTATTTTTTCTTTTTGAAAATGAGCCCAGTTTATTTTTTCTGAAGAATACCCAATCCAGGCCTACTTATTTTTCTACGCCCTGATGGGCTGCAACTCTTTCAAGACACCTGCAAATCTTGAAAGTAATATGAAATCGGTTGTAAATATAAAAACAGATGACAAATTGGCAACTACTTTATAATTTCTGAATTTTTTTCACATTTTCAAATTCCTATTTCACTGGGCATTAACCTAATTTAAATATATCTTCAAAGTACATTAAATCTGGCTCGACATTTCGGTATTAAAAATAGTTTGGAACCCACAGAAATATGCGAAATTGGCCCTGGCCAACTACAAAAAACGACTACAATAAATTGCATAAGAAGTTGCCATGAGCTATATATAAATTATTAAAAAGAAGAGGGAGTGGTCTGACTTGTGGGCCTGTTTAGTTGACGTGTATGCAAGATTTTTTTAGTTATTATATATGTCAACAAACGATTCTAGCAGACGTAACCGTTGGATGTCAATCCAACGGCCATCGTGTTTCTTCAATCTCTGATCTTCTTGCTCCAGCCGCCAAAGCAGCGCCGGCGGGACCGCCTACTCCCGCCTCCCGTGGCTGGTTGTGCTGCCGCGCGGGCCTCAGCGCCCCTACTACTCCCACCACTGACCAGGGCATCCCTATACTCACCCACACCCCCTGCGACGGCAGCCTCACAACGCAGCTGAACCGGTGAACCCTCGTACTCCTCTCCGCGTGGGCTTCCACTGCCGCGCCTTCCCCGACTCTGCGTCATTCCCTTCCTAGGCCTCGCCGTCGTCCACTGCCATGGTGCTCTCGGTGCGGCGTGGTCAATGTGGTCAACGACCGACTTCCATCGGAAGAGTACTGTACGTGGAGAGGCTGACAGCTGGGTCCACGGCAGCCACAAGGAAGTGCCTCCTTATTACACGGAAAATAATTATTTCCCCACCCGACAGCAGGGACCCACCAGACAGGCCACCAGTATTTCATGAAAAAAAAACGTTCCCCCCCTGACTGCTGGGACCCACAGGACGGGCCACACTATTTCGTGAAAAAACGTTCCCCCTGCTGTCAGCTCGGACCCACTGGAAGTGCCTCCTTATTATGCACAAAAACGAATACCCCCTGCTAGCTGGGACCCACCTTGGTGGGAGGCTGACTTGTGGGCCTACTAAGTTGACTGGGACGGAGGCCTTTGTCAACTTTAGTCAATATATGAACGATTCTAGCTCCAGTGACCGTATGATGTCCATCCAACGGCCGTAGTGCTTCTTCAACCTCTGGTCTTCTTGCTCCAGCCGCCCCAAGCAGCACCGGTTGTGCCGCCTGCTCCTGCCGCCCGTGGCCTGCTGTGATGCCGCGGAGGCCACTCCGCCCCTACTACTCCCACCTTTGGCCAGGCCATCCCTCTACGCACCCACACCCCCTGTTATTCTGCGGCGACGGCAGCCTCACACCGCAGCCGAATGAGTGAACCCTCATACTCCTCTACGCGTGGGCATCCACTGCCGCGTCTTCCCCGGCTCCGCCTCGTCCCCTTCCTAGGCCTCGCCATCGTCCACCGCCCTGGTGCTCTCAGGGCGGCATGGTCAACGTGGTCAAGGAATGGCTTCCATTGGACGTGGACTATACGTGGAGAGGCTGAAAGCTGGGTCCACGGCCGCAGCAAGGAAGTGCCTCCTTATTATGCGCAAAATAATTATTCCTCCACCTAACAACGGGGACCCACCGGACGGGCCACCGTATTTCGTGAAAAAACGTTTCCCCCTGACTGCTGGGACCCACCAGCTACATGTTCGCATGCAAGGAGGTGCGTCCGAAAAAAACGATTCGCCCCCCTGACTGCTGGGACCCACCAGCTACATCTTCGCACGCAAGGAAGTGTGTCCGGGCAAAAAACAAAAGAAAACGATTCCCCCCTGACTGTTGGGACCCAGCAGCTACACCTTCGCACGCAAGGAAGTGCGTCCGGGCAAAAAAACAAAATGATTCGCCCCCCTGACTGTTGGGACCCACTAGCTACATCTTCGCAGGGAAGGAAGTGCTTGACAGTCGGGACCCACCTGGTCAAAGCGTACGTAGCATTGTCATTCTGGTCGCGAACATATACGTACATATATACTGGTCGATGTAGAGGCGCGCACGTGTCATAGTAGAGGCGCGTACGTGTCGTAGTAGAGGCGTGCACGTAGCATGTACACGTACGTACAACAGCCAGGGTGCAAGAAAGAAAATACGACCACGTACGTACATACGGGCAGGGTCTCGAACGCCTACTCGCGCATACGTATGACCAGTGCTCGTGTAGATGGCTGGGTCGGAACGGAGAAACAACGTCGTCCTCGTGTTCATGGGGAGGAACGGAATGCGTCGTGTTCATGGGGAGGCAACAGAATGCGTCGTGTTCATGGGGAGGCAACAGAACGCATGGGAGCCAACCGGCTGGGTCGGAACGGAATGCGTGGTCATGTTCATTGGGAGGGCTTGGACAGAACAGGCGATGGAAACGAGTCCTAGCGTACCATAGAATGGAGGAAACGGACCTCCTACGGTCGAAACGGGGGTCCTGTTGATCGGGAGGGGTGTGGCGTACCACAAAACAGAGGAAACATACCTCCTACAGTCGAAACGGGGGTCCTGTTGATCGGGAGGGGTGTGGCATACCGCAAAACGGAGGAAACGGACCTCCTGCGGTCTAAATGGGGG